>NC_142813.1:26063288-26233288 GCF_049724085.1 Artemia sp. Qi Xiang Cuo
TTTTTTCATAATTTCATGAATTTAATTTCTACATCGTATATCTAACTCGTGAAAACAATAAAGTTTGTTACTTACTTAAAATTTTGTCATAATTTCTTGAATGAAATGTCTTTTTTGTTTTTTTTGTTTATCCCAAAGGGGAATACAAGAAGTAATTTTATAAATAGACTGAGAATTTTTTAAAAATTTCTTTAATTAAATTTATAAATCGTATATATAAAAAGTTAAAAAAAAAAAGTTTTTTACTTACTTTGAATTTTTTCATTATTTATTTAAATAAATGTTTTTTTTTTGTTTATCCAACAGGTTAATATCAAGAAAGAATTTGCTACTTAGACTGATAATTTTTTAGTAATTTATTGAATTAAATTTATACGTTATATATATAACTTGTGAAAAATATAAAGAGCTTGTTACATACTTAGAATTTTGTCATAACTTCTTGAACGATATTTCTTTTTTGTTTGTCCAGCAGGTGCATTCAAGAAAGAATTTGGTAATTATTTACAATTTTGTCATAATTTCTTGAATCAAATTTCCGAATTGAATATCCAATAATTGACTTCAAGAAAGAAATTGTTACTTACTGAGCATTTTTTAATAATTTCTTGAATTAAATTTATACATCATTTAGCTAAGTGAAAATTGTTTGTGATAAAGAAAAAAAAAGTTACTTACTTGGGATTTATTCATAATTTCTTAAATGAAGTATCTGTACTGTATATCCAAGAGGTGAAATCAATAAAGAGTTTGTTACTTACTTACAAATATTTTCATAATTTCTTGAATGAAATTTCCGTATTGTGTATCCAAGAGACGACTTCAAGAAAGAAATTGTTACTTACTGAGAATTTTTTCATAATTTCTTGAATCAAATTTCTACATCGTGTATCTAAGTCATGAAATTCTTGAGTGAACTTTCCGAATTGTGTATCCATGAGTTGACTTCAAGAAAGAAATTGTTACTTACTGAGAATTTTTTCCTAATTTCTTGAATTAAATTTCTACATCGTGTAGCTAAGTGAAAATTGTTTTTGATAAAGAGAAAAAAAAGTTACTTACTTGCGGTTTTTTAATAATTTATTGAATGAAGTATCTGTACTGTATATCCAAGAGGTGAAAACAAAAAGAGTTTGTTACTTACTTACAAATATTTTCATAATTTTTTAACTGAAATTTTCGTATTGTGTATCCAAAAGTTGACTTCAAGAAAGAAATTGTTTTTTTTTCATAATTTCTTAAATTAAATTTCCGTCTTATGTATCAAAGAGTAGACTTCAATGAATAAATTGTTAATTAATGAGAATTTTTTCATAATTTATTGAATTAAATTTCTACATAGTGTATCTAAGTCATGAAAACAATAAAGATTTTGTTACTTACTTGGAATTTTGTCATAATTTCTTGAACGAAATGTCTTTTTTGTTTATTCAGCATGTGTATTCAATAAGGATTTTTAGAATTTAAGGCAATTTTTCATTACGTCTTTAATGTTTTGACTTTTTTATTTACACAGGAGGCAAATTAGGGAATGTATTTACGTCTTGAATACAATTTTTGAGTGAACATTAAAGGTAATACCCTCAGTTTGTATTCATGTGGACAAATGAGTGTGTGTTACAACGTACGAGTAAAATAATCATGTCAAGATGGATATTTTTTTTGTATCCGTTAACTAAGTGAAAGAATAAAGACTTTATTACTTACTTGCGATTTTATTATTATTTCTTGAATTAAATATCTGTATTGTGTCCAGGAAGCGAATTCAAGAAAGCTATTTTTACTTACTTACAATTTATTCATAATTTAATGAAATGAATAAAACTATTCTATAGAATATAGACGGGTTAAGCTTAAAGGTATTTATTGCTTAAACGTATTAACATATTTTTGAAAGAATTTGCTACTTACTTACAATTTTTGATAATTTCTTAAATGAAATTTCTGAATTGTGTATCCATGAGGTAACTTCAAGACAGAGTTTGTAGCTTACTTAGAGTTTCGTCGTAATTTCTTGAATGAAATGTCTTTTTTTATTTATCCAAGATGCGAATTCAAGAAAGGATTTGCTCCCATGTGTCTGACAATAGATTTATGCAAATTCCTTTTCTTACATCTCCGACGTTTTATTAGACATTCTAAACGTTTGATATGATATCTTACTCTAAAAATAATGAACACATAAAAATGTAATGCAAAATATATTTTTAATGAAATAATTCTATTTATAATATTAATAAAATAAATATATTATGATACACTATTAATATCAATGATTAACTTTCGACATTTTTGATCTGTTCCATAAAATATTTAACCGTGTTCTCTCTATATATTATATCTATTGTCTTTTCTTAGTTCTTAATCAGTAGAATAATCGTTATTCAATTTTGCGTCATACACAGTTTTTACTGGTTTCTCATCAACAGGCTCAATATGCTTTTCGTCTTTGGTATTATTTGGTTCAATGACTGTTTGATCAATGGCAGTAACGTTTGCTGGTGCTTTGTTTTTCATCAATTCATCTTTATAGTCCATCGTGATATTTTCTGACAATGACCTTTTTATTTTTCTGGCAATTTCACTGTCTATTATCACATTATTTTTACACAGGTAACAGTTTCGGCACGTAGACAAGATATGGTTTATGATATTAGTAGAAGAGTAGGCCTTTCTTTTATTAATCTTCCGTTGAATGCTAATACCCGAAAGGTGACGATTGGATGTATCAGTAGGTAATGTGTTACCTGCAACAGTAGCAAGGAGTTATCCTCTATCATCAATGATTATTTTTATGTTGGCATTCTCTTTGAGTGCAATCATCTCTGGAGATCTCAATCTTGCATAACCACCAACATAAGAGTTGAATTTTTTGGTATTCCAAAGAAATTTAATTCCTTACTGTCATGACAATGCATACATACATTTCCAATAGTGCTACCACCTGTACTTGTTTCAAAGTTTAAATACTTCTCTTTGTCAGCATTCAATGCTACAATAACCTTGTTATGTAAACACACTTTATTAAAAAGCTCCATCTTAACTTTTTTTTTAAAGATATGACTTATGTGTTTATCATTCTATTGCGTAAAAAATACTGATTTAATACATGCAATAGATTAGGTAGTGTCAATATCCGGTCATAGAATACCAGTGGGAAAGTCATATCGTGTCTCTGACCAATCACAGAGCGCAATTGTTAGAACTGTAAGCATATTTTGAAATTTTAAGTTATGTTCAAAAAGAAAAAATAAATAAAGTTGAAAAATTTCAAAGTTTAAAAAAAGTTTGAATTAAACACTTTTAGGATATCGAGTGTCTTTACTGAAAAGAAAAAAAAACACATGGAATCAGGCAACAGAGTCTCTCAATCCCCGTAAAGCTCTTTTAAAATATACAAAAACTACTTATTGAATACAAAATCTTCGTTTTTAAAGACCACCAAGTAAACAAAAACCAACCGGAAGCCGGCAACTGATTCTCTCAATCCCCGTAAAGCTCTTTTAAGAGATACAAAAACTACTTATTTAACACAAAAAATTCATTTTTATTGACAAGTAAGCAAATAAAAGCCGCACGTAATCAGATAGTTGAGTCTATCAAACCCCGTAAAGATATTTTAAAAGATAAAAAAACTTCATATTTAACAAAAAAAATCATTATTTAATTACCACCAAGTAAAGAAAAATTACTAGGTATCCGCCAACTGAGTCTCTCAAACCCCAAATAGCTCTTTTAAAAGTTAAAAAAAATACTTACTTAAAAAAAATATATCTTTTTTAATGACAATAAATTAAATAAAAACCACACGGAATTAGGCAACTGAGTCTCTCAAACCCCGTAATGCTATTTTAAAATATACAAAAACTAATTATATAACACAAAAATTTAGTTTTTTATTAACACCAATTAAAAAAAAAACCACATGCAATCAGGCAACTGAGTCTCTCAAACCCATTAAAGCTCTTTTAAAAGATACAAAAACTACTTATTTAAAACAAAAATTTCATTTTTAATGACGACCAATTAAAGAAAAACCACATGTAATTAGGAACCTTAGTCTCTCAAACCCTTTAAATATATTTTAAAATATACAAAAACTAATTATTTAACACAAAAATTTCGTTTTTAATGACCATCAAGTAAAGAAAAATCACACGGAATGCGGCAACTGAGTCTCTCAAACCCCTTAAAGCTCTTTTAAAAGATAAAAAAACTACTTATTAAACCCAAAAATTTCGTTTTTAACGACCACCAAGTAAACAAAAACCACACGGAATTAGGCAACTGAGTCTCTCAATTCCCGTAAAGCTCTTTTAATAGATACAAAAACTCCTGATTTAACTCAAAAATTTATTTTTTAATGACCACCAAGTAAAGAAAAACCACACGGAATCAGGCAACTGAGTCTCTCAAACCCCGTAAAGATATTTTAAAATATAAAAAAACTACTTATTTAACACAAAAATTTCGTTTTTAATTACCATCAAGTAAAGGAAAACCACAAAGAATCAGGCAACTGAGTCTCTCAAACCCCGTAAAGCTCTTTTAAAAGATATAACAAATGAACACCAAGTAAAGAAAAACAAAACGGACTCATACAACTGACTCTCACAATCCCCTTAAAGCTCTTTTAAAAGATACAAAAACTAATTATTTAAAAAAAAAAATTATTTTTTAATAAACACCAAGTAAAGAAAAACAACAAGGAGTCAGTCAACTGAGTCTCTCAAACCCAGTAAACCTCCATAAAAATATACAAAAACTACAAATTACAAACAAAAATTTCGTTTTTATTGAAAATCAATTAAATAAAAAACACAAGGAATCAGGCAACCGAGTCTCTCCAACACATTAAAGCTCTTTTAATATATAAAAAAAAACTACTTATATAAAAAAAAAATATAGTATTTAATGACCACCAAGTAAATAAAAACCACACGGAATCCGGCAACTGAGTCTCTCAATCCCCGTAAAGCTCTTTTAAAACTGTGACAAGCTAAACCACGACAAAGCACTACTCTCGTGGAACTCACTACCCATTTAACTCAACCCCCGTGCAACTGAGCCCCCGTGTAAATGAACCCCTGTATAACCGAAACCCCCGTGTAACTGTACCCCTTTAACTGAACTCTCATGCAACTCAACCCTCCATGCAACCCATCTCCCTCAAAACACTTTTCAGTTATTTTCTCGTTAAATTGACAATACGCTCCAAAACATCACTTGTGTATTATACAGTACATAATCATGGCATCTCCTCAAATTCACAAATCCCATTACCCCTTTTTTTTTGCAAAGGTTAATCAAACATCTCCGATTGTAAATGCATTAAAAAATTTTCCACTCACTAATTACCCCTTTTTTGCAAATGCTAAACAAGACAAAAAAAACTGTCTGCTTTTCAAAAACTTGTCCGTTAAAACTCGAAACAAGACGCGCTGGTTTTATAATACAGGTTTAATTAATTGCGTAAATCTCTTGGCAAAGAGTGTAATGACCTGTAGAATAGAATACCTACCAGAAAGCAAATTACATGGAAATTGCTATACGTCCCGTAGAAATGTTTTCCTATACGTCCCGTAGAATCCAGACGAGACATACTACTAAAATAATACTTTTGATGTCACTTCTTAAGTAGGAAAGCTTGGAAGTGTAAAACGAAATCATCATTGTAATAATTATGGTTCAAAACCCGTAACTGGAGGTTTGCAAGAGCATCTCTTGTATGTTCCTCCTCCAAGCCCTCTTAATAAGCTACGCAATCAAAGTAACAGCACTAACATATCAAATCCGATTATTAGAGGCGCGGACCTGTGGGTATAGTGTTCGACTTTGAAATAGTGTCTTGTGTTCGATTCCTGCTTGGGTTTTGTTTTTTCAATTAGGGTTTTCACCCTTCTATACGATCATTTTCAGATATTTCACTGTTTTTGTAAATGTGATGCACTCATTTTTTTAAGCTTGTCCCAGGAAGGTATTTGGTCAAGCATTTTGATTCAAAAGGGAATATAGGTCATCCAGTTCATGTTTGCAACGAAATTCTGAGTAGATCTCTAAATCCATACCCCATCGAATGGCGTGCTTCTGTCAAAATCGTATGTGGGGGGGGGGGGATCAAAGGTGGATCCAATTTTCCTAAATCAAGTGAAAATGACAGAGAAAACCGAAAAATTAGCCGTATAGTAATAAAAAAGGTAAAGATGTACTAGAGAAAACTGACCTGTTTCAGTGGATGCTTGAATTATGCAGGTTTATCTTAGTTTTGACAACATTTTTGGAGAAACCAAATTTCAGCTGGGAGAGGTGGGGGATGGGCCAAACTGGGTTCTGGAGGAAAAACTTTGGTCTGGGAGGGGAAGTTTTCCCCTCCGCCCTATAGCAAATTACGCCCCTGACCCCAATTCCTTGCCACTAAGTGGTTGGAGAAGTGTAGGAATGTGGTTCTGGAACCACTCAAAGTTGTATATTAAAAGAAGGATTGCTTATTGTTATGCTTAGTTATTCAAATTATTTACTTGACAATTCCACCGCAATATTCTCTTCATACGCAAGACTGTGCAGCCAAAGAGGAAGAAAGACAAATGAAAACAGTTCTGTAGAAGAATGTAGGAAATTTTTGAAATGAAAACAAACTTAGCTTGTAATACACTTTATCGTACCTACACAAGAAACGATCTATTTATGAAAATTTCCATCCATTTCTGAGTAATGAGTGGCTTTTTATTTAGGGACAAAAATAAATCCCTAAGCCTAAAGTCACATTTCTGTTGAGCTATTCGCCAGGAGCTGCTTTCTTAAGTGTGACTAGATTTAATTTTTTAAGACATAGAATGAAAGATCTATTTCTTCTTTTTTAAATTTTGTTTTTACAAAAAAAACGACACTATGTTTTGATTTTTATCCACTTTAAATTTATTTTTTCCTTTCATTTTTCCTTTATTTTTTCATTTTTTTTCCTTCAATTCTTGTCCGGCTTCTTAGTTCAGCTCCTTAATAAGGGTTGAGGTGTCTCATCTCCCCTAGATTGGAGGGGATTAGAAATTATTTAAAAATAAAGTTTTCAACTGAAACTAAGGACCAACATTAAAACTTAAAACAAACAGAAATTATTCCGTATAAATAGCAGCGTTGTTTCTAAATTAAATTTTAATCAAAAATGACCGTAGATTAATTTAAAAAGCAAAGTCTTTCAGAGGGAAGTAAAGAGCGAAGTTGAAACTTAAAACAAACAAAAATTACGACTTCAAAGCCTATCTAACATTAATCAATTGACGACTGCAAATAAATCAACTAGTGATATTTCCGTATGCTTGTAGGATTACAGAAAACTAGCGCTTTACTGAAAACACAAAAGCCTAGTAAAAAATTACTAAAATAGCATTACTCGAAATGAAGAACATATCAACCCTAATCTGTTAATCCAGTTATTTCTCTCTATAAAACGGAGGATTTCAAGTTTTATATAAATTCTAAAGCGAGTTTGTAGTCCTAATACTAATAAGATGTCTTCACCTTGAACATGTCTACAAAATAATCATGAAATGTCCTTTTCAGATCCAAAGTGACAGTCAATCATTGAACTGGGCTCATTGTGCATAAGTGATGCCAAATTAAACAAAGAAAAAAATAAACAAAACAGCAATCTAAAAATGCTTTAATTTATAGTGTTAAAAGTGTCCTTAAAAGGTTTACTTTTACCGTACCAAAATTCCTATATTGTTTTATATTTTTAGTAAAGCGCTAGTTTTATGTAATCTTACAAACATAGGGAAATATCACCAGTTGATTTATTTGCATTAGTTTTATTGATATATGTTAGATAGGCTGTGAAGTAATAATTTTTGTTCGTTTTAAGTTTCAACTTCGCTCTTTACTTCCCTCGGAAAAACTGTTTTTTTTTAAATTAATTAATATCTTAGGAAACGGCTTGAATGTGAAGTTGAAACTTACAGGGCTTGATGTGGGGGATGATGAGCACCAAAAGGTAACCAAAGTAAAGAGCGAAGTGTGGAAAAAATATCTCCCACCAAGGCAACCAGCCGCCCTCCCGCGCCCCTTAATCGTCCAAGCACATTAAATAAAAATTTTGAGATAGCCATTATGTTCAGTTCAGTTGAACGGAAAAGAGGTCTCTAAGTTAGGCAATTCAACTACTGTTTACATATAGCATTGATTATTGGGAAAGGGCAGCATGTTTGACTTTTGGTATTTAGAAAGGCCAAGGCCATTTAAGTCAAGCTTTCAGAGGAGGTTGAGAGGAGTGTTGAATTAAACAAAACACGATACGTGCATGCAGGTTGTCAAATGACCGTAACTCAGGAATGACAAAGAGTATTAAGGTAGAACTTTCAGGAAATGCTAAAGGAGATGATCAACTGACTAAAAAGGCAATATTTGCACGCTACTACCATTACTAATACTACTACTACTAATACAACAACTACAACTAATACAATTACTAGTAGAAGTGACCCTATTGACCCCACGAGAACACATGTGCTGCCATCTACAATTTAGTTTAATGCTGACGGGACATAATTTATTCAAGGATTATCGATCGAGTCTAATGGGGGTGTGTCAAGGTCAATTGATCTGTTGTTGTTGTTGTTTGGCCACGTGTGAATGACATGAGGAGTGATTTACATAATCGATGAGTGAATTATTGATTCATGAGCGTGGGGAATTATGAAACAATATGGTCATAGAGTCCCTAGGGAGAAAGATTACGTAATCGCTCAATGATCTCTTTTTCCAAGATCGATTTATTTGTTGTTTCTATGTGTAATAACTCCGGGACGAAGGTTGCACATGCGCATTGAATTCTAACGGGAAACAATGTTAGTGATCTGTGACTCAAGGTTGAAGGGAAGGTAAGTTTATGTTAAGGCTTACTAGTTGAAATTATTGAGTCCCGAAGCGGGTAATTAATAAACAAACAGATTTTCAGTATTGTTTGGCTTGCCTAGACGATACCTTCATTTACATAATCCCTATTGAGCAGAATTTATCAATGAAGAGGGGACTTATGAAAAATAAAAGACTTATTTATTGTTTGGTTATCTTAACATGAGAAATTGATTTACATAATCTCTAGTGAAAATTATTTATTCACAAAGGGGAGAATTAAGAAACATTAAGGCTTCTTTAATCTTAGGTCTGAGGGATAAACGTTCTTTAGGTCAGAGAGAAAAATTAATATTCTATTTTTAAATATGGCTTCATTTATCTTTAGTGTCATTAATTATTATTGACGAAGGGGAGAATTAAGAAACATTAAGGCTTCTTTAATCTTAGGTCTGAGGGATAAACGTTCTTTAGGTCAGAGAGAAAAATTAATATTCTATTTTTAAATATGGCTTCATTGATCTTTAGTGACAGGAATTATAATTGACATCACTTGTTATCTTGTAATTATGCGGGAGTCTAAAGAGATAGAAATTATATTTTTAAATACGGCTTCACGGAACTTTAAGTCGGAGAGAAAAATTGATATTCTAACGAAACCCTAATAGTTTAGCTAGGAAAATTTATGAGATGAAGAGATTAACGTAGGAAAGGGGTTCCTAGAAATTTGAAATGCGTTAGCGCAGAGATGCCAAACAAAAGGAACACGCTGAAATTACGTTTAGGGATTATTTGGGCGAAACCGTTTTAGATATTTTATGGGATTATTTCGGCGAAACAGTTAGAGACATTTTGAAAGAAGATTTTAGGAAAGGTTCTAGAAAAGAATTTGAGGGTGAAACTCTGTGGTCGTTATAATACACAAGTTCCATTTCAACAGTGTTGTGAGGTCCTCTTTCCCAACCCCAAAGGGTTCCGATCTCCACCCCAACCCCGAAAGAAGCCCCCGGTACTCAAAGGCCCCCCAAGCTCCCATAGAGCCCCATCCCCCCAAACGCCCTCCTCAGACCCTCAAAGGCCCTCCTCTGGTCCTCAAAGGGCCCCCGGATCCCCAAAGGGCCCCCCGGGCTCCCAAAGGCCAATCGAGCTCACAAGGGACCAACGGGGTTCCAAAGGCCCTACACCGGTCCCCAAATGTCCTCCAGGCCCCCAACTGTCCCCCCGGACCCCAAAGGCCCTCCCCCGGCCCCCCAAAGGGCCAACCGGCTCCCAAAGGACCAATCGGTCCTCAAGTGTCCCCGAGACTCCCAAAGGCCCCCCTGGGCCCCAAAGGCCCTCCCCCGGTCCTCAAAGGTCCCCCCCCGGGCTCCCAAAGAGCCACCGGCGCCCCCAAAGTTCTAGTTCAATTTTAAATTTTCTCAACGAAGTGAAGAATAGTTCAAGTTCTCTTCTGAACTTTACCAAAGAAACACACTTCAATTCTAATTTCTCCAGAGAAAACAAAAATCTTCCACTTCAGTACTTTATTTCACAAAGACATATAGAAATTTAAAGTTCAATTCTAATTTTTCGATGGAAGATAGAAAAAGTAGTACCATACTTGTGAATATTTTCACGGAAGATAAAAAGTTCTAGTTCAATTTAAAATTTTCTCAACGAAGTTAAGTAAGATTCAAGTTTTCTTCTGAACTTCACCAAAGAACACACGTCAATTTTAAATTTTCCAGAGAAAACAAAAATCGTCTACTTTAGTTATTTATTTGAAAAAGAAATACAGAATTTTAAAATTCAATTCTAAATTTTTTTATGGGAGATAGAAAAATAAATACAGTACTTTTGATTATTTTCACTAAAGATAAAAAGTTCTAGTTCAATTTAACATTTTCTTAACGAAATGAAGAAAAGTTCATTTTCTTTACTGAATTTTACAAAATAGCACACTTCATTTATAAATTCTACAGATAAAATAAAAATCTCCCACTTAAGTTCTTTATTTCACAAGGACTAAATGATATTTAGAGTTCAATTCTAAATTTTTTAGGTGGAAGATAAAAAAAGTAATACCATACTTGTTAATATTATCACGGAAGATAAAAAGTTCTAGTTCAACTTAAAATTTTCTCAACGAAGAGAAGAAAAGTTCAAGTTCTCTTCTGCATTTTACTAAAGAACGCAAATAATTTCTAATTTCTCCATAGAAAATAAAAATCTTCCGCTTCATTCATTTATTTCACAAAAGACATAAATAAATTTAAAGTTCATTTCTAAATTTTTTAGGTGGAAGATAGAAAAAGTAATATCATACTTGTGAATATTTTCACGGAAGATAAAAAGTTCTAGTTCAATTTAAAATTTTCTCAGCGAAGTGAAGATAATTTCAAGATCTCTTATGAACTTTACCAAAGAACACACTTTAATTCTAATTTCTCCGGATAAAATAAACATCTTCCACTTCAGTTTTAAGTTCACCAAGACATAGAAAATTTAAAGGTTTGTTCTAAATTTTTCTATAGAAAATTAAAAATTTTTCTGTAGGAAAAGTTATACTATGTTAGTGACTATTTTCCATGAAGATAAAAGTCTCACTTTAATTCAAAATTTTCTTAAATTAAGTTCCGACTTTTCACATAGGGATAAAAAAATTTAAAGTTTTGTTCCAAATTTTTCATAGAATATTGGAAAAGTTATTCTTTGATCGTGAATATTCAAGTTCTCTTTTGAATTTTATCAAAGAACACACTTCAGGTCTAATTTCTCCAGAGAAAACAAAAATCTTTCACTTCATTTCATTGTTTAACAAGGACATAAAGAAATTTAATGTTCAATTCTAATTTGTTTGTGGAAGATGGAAAAAGTAATATCATACTTGTGAACATTTTCACGGAAGATAAAAAGTTCTAGTTCAATTTTAAATTTTCTCGACGAAGTCAAGGAAAGCTCAAGTTCTCTTCTGAATTTTCTCAATGAAAATAAAATTAGTCATTGATCAATTCTATTTCTTCCAAATAATATAAAAATTTTCCACCTTATTTCAGATTTCTTTCGAAGAGAGGAAAAATTTAAATACTGTTCCAAATTTTTCACAAAAGATAAAAAAGTTCAAAGTCTTATCTGACTTCTAGCAAAGAAAACACTTCAATTCTCATTTCTCCATAGGAAATAAAAATATTCCACTGCAGTCCTTTATTTAACAAAGACGCCAAGAAATTTAAAGTTCAGTTCTAATTTTTCGGTGTAAGATGGAAAAAGTAATAGCAAGCTTTTGAATGTTTTTCTGGAAGATAAAAATTTTTAATTCAAATTTTAAATTTTCTAAACGAAGTGAAGAAAAGCTCAAGTTCTCTTCTGAACTTTACCAAAGAACACACCTCAATTCTAATTTCTCCAGAGAAAACAAAACTCTTCCACTTCAGTTCATTATTTTACAGACATAAAGAAATTTAAAATTCAATTCTAATTTTTCGATGGAAGATAGAAAAAGTAATACAATACTTGTAAATATTTTAATGGAAGATAAAAAGTTTCATTGTATTTAAAATTTTACTTAAATTTGGTTCTGATTTTTCTCTAATAAATATAAAAATTGAAGTTCTATTTCAAATTTTTCATAAAAGATAGAAAAATTTATACATTGATTGTGAATATTCAAAATGAAGATAAGTAACTCCACTTTACTTCAGAGGTTTCTCGAAGAAGTGAAATATGTTCAAGTTCTCCTATCTATGGCTAAGTTTGCAAAGACAATCTGTATTCTGGCTAAAACACAAAATCATAAAAAATTTTCAATTGTCCTCTAGTAAATAATCACTTAGACAATAAATGTATATATTTATTAAAATTTTAAGCTAGATATGGCTAAGTTTGCTAAAGACAAGATATTTACTTGAGAAAACACTTAATATTAGAAAAAATATTAAATGTTCATTCAGTACCTATGCAATTAGACTAAAAAAGAAGATATTTATGCAGAGTTTCAACTAGCTATGGCTAAGTTTTCTAAAGACACTCTACTTTCTTGCGCAAACCATCACAATCAGAAAAAATGTAAAAGGTTCCATTAGCACCTACCCAATTAGACTAAAAAGGAGTATATTTGTGCAGAGTTTCAACTAGCTAGGATATGTTTATTATGGAAAAGATATTTTCGTGTGAAAACACAAAAAATCAAAAAATGTTAAATTTTGATTTAGGACCTATGCAATTATCATTAAATGAAGATATTTATACAGAGTTTCAACTAGCTATGGCTAAGTTTGCTAAAGACAAGCTATTTTCTTAGAAAAACAAACAAAATCAGAAGTAAAATTTTAAATGTTCCTCTAGTACCTACAAAATTATAATAAAAATGAAGATATTTATTCAGAGTTTCAACTAGATATGTATAAATTTACTAAAGACAAGCTATTTTATTGAGAAAACACCCAAAATCATAAAAAATTTTCAATGTTCCTCTAGTACCTACACAATTAGACTAAAAATGAAGATATTTATGCAGAGTTTCAACTAGCTATGGCTAAGTTTACTAAAGACAAGCTCTTTTCTTGCGAAAACACACAAAATCAGAAAAAATGTTCAATGTTCCTCTAGTACCTACACAATGAGACTAAAAATGAAGATATTTATGCAGAGTTGAACTAGCTATGACTAAGTTTTCTAAAGACAAGCTATTTTCTAGCAAAAACACACACAAACTAAGAAAAAATGTTAAATATTCGTTTGGTACCTACGTACTTAGTCTAAAAATGAAGGTATTTATGCAGAGTTTCAACTAGCTATGGCTAAGTTTGCTAAAGACAAGCTATTTTCTCACAAAAACACACAAAATCAGAAAAAAATGTTCAATATTCATTTAGTACATACACAATTAGGCTTAAATAAAGATATTTATGCAGAGTTTCAAATATCTATGACTAAGTTTGCTAAAAAAAAGCAATTTTCGTGCGAAAACACAAAAAATCAGAAAAAATGTTCAATGTTCCTTTAGTACCTATGCAATTAGGCTGAAATGAATGTATTTAGGCAGAGTTTCAACTAGCTAAGACTAGGTTTGATAAGGACAAGCCATTTTCTTGCAAAAACACACAAAATCAGAAGTAAAATGTTCAATGTTCCTCTAGTACCTACGCACTTAGGTTTAAATGAAGATATTTATGCAGAGTTTCAAATATCTATGGCTAAGTTTTCTAAAGACAAGCTACTTTCGTGCTTAAAGACACAAACTCAGAAAAAATGTTCAATTTTACTTTAGTGCCTATGCGATTAGGCTTAAATGAATATATGTTTGCAGAGTTTTAACTATCTATTGCTAAGTTTTATATAGAAAATCTATTTTATTACAAAAACAAAAACAATCTCATTAGTAAAATTCTCAGTGTTCCTTTATGACATACGCAATTAGACAAAAAATTACTATATTTATGCAGACTTTCAACTAGCTATGTATAAGTTTTCGATAGACATGCTATTTTCTTCCAAAAACACGCAAAATCAGAAAAAATGTTCAATGTTCCTTTAGTACTTACACAATTAGACTAAAAATGAAGATATTTATGAAGAGTTTACACTAGCTATGTCTAAGATTGCTAAAGACAAGCTATTTTCTTGCGAAAACACAAACAAAATCATAAGAAATTTTAAGATGTTCATTTATTACCTACTCACTTAGAATAAAATTGAAGGTGTTTTTGCAGAGTTTCAACTAGCTATGGCTAAGTTTTCTAAAGACAATCTATTTTCTCTAGAAAAAACAAAAAATCAGAAAAAAATGTAAAACGGTCCTATATTACATCCTAACTTAGGCTGAAATGAAGATATTTATGCAGAATTTCAAATAACTATGGATAAGTTTGCTAAGGACAAGCTATTTCCTTGCAAAAACACAAAAAATCTGAAAATATGTTCAATGTTCATTTATTACCTACTCAATTAGGCTGAAATGAATATATTTATGAAGAGTTTCAACTATCTATGGATAAGTTTTCTAAAGACAAGCTATTTTCTTGCGAAAACACACAAAATCAGAAAAAATGTTCAATGTTCCTTTAGTACCTACGCAATTAGTCTTAATTGAAGATATTTATGAAGATTTTCAACTAGATATGACTAAGTTTGCTAAAGACAAGATATTTTCTTGAGAAAACATAAACAAACACATAAAAAATTTTCAATGTTCCTTTAGTAACTACGTAATTAGTCTATAAATGTATATATTTATGCAGAGTTTCAACTAGATATGGCTAAGTTTGCTAAAAACAAGCTATTTTCTTGCGAAAACATACAAAATCAGAAAAAATGTTCAGTGTTCCCATAGTACATACACAATTAGGCTAAAAATGAAGATATTTATGCACAGTTTAAGTTTTCTAAAGACAAGCTATTTTCTTGTGAAAACACACAAAATCAGAAAAAATGTTCAATGTTCCTTTAGTACCTACGCAATTAGGCTGAAATGAAGATATTTATGCAGAGTTTCAACTATCTATGGCTAAGTTTGCTAAAGACAAGCTATTTTCTATCGAAAACACAAAATCGGAACAAATGTTCAATGCTCCTGTATTACCTACGCAAGTGGGACTAAATGAAGAAATTTTTGAAGAATTTCAACTAACTACGACTAAGTGTGCTAAAGACAAGCTAATTTATTGCGAAAACACAAAAAAAATCAGAAAAAATGATCAATGTTACCTTAGTAACTACACAATTATGATAAAAATGAAGATATGCATGCAGAGTTTCAATTATCTATGGCTAAGTTTGCTACAGACAAGCTATTTTCTGGAGAAAACACACAAAATCCGAAGAAATGTTCATTTTGACTTTAGTACATACGCAATTATGATAAAAATGAAGATATTTATGCACTTTTTCAACTAACTATGGATAAGTTTGCTAAAGACAAGCTATTTTCTTGCAAAAACACACAAAATCACAAAAAATATTGTTAGGTTAGATTCAGTTAGATTAGGTTAGGTTAGCCTACGTACGCGCGCATATAGGTTAGGTTGGATTAAGTTAGGTTAGCTTAAGTTAGGTTAGGTTAGGTTAGATTAAGTTAGGTTAGGTTAAGTGAGGTTAGGCTAGGTTAGCCTACGTACGCGCACGTACGTAGGCTAACCTAACCTAACCTAACCTAACCTAACCTAACCTAATCTAACCTAACCTAACATAACCAAACCTAACTTAATCCAACCAAACCTAACCTCTATGCGCGCGTACGTAGGCTAACCTAACCTAATCTAACTTAACCTAACCTAACAATATTTTTTCTGATTTTGTGTGTTTTCGCAAGAAAATAGCTTGTCTTTAGCAAACTTAGCCATACCTAGTTGAAACAGTGCATAAATATCTTCCTTTTTATCCTAATTGCGTAGGTACTAAAGGAACATTGAACATTTTTTCTGATTTTGTTTGTTTTCACAAGAAAATAGCTTGTCTTTAGAAGACTTATCCATAGATAAGTGAAACTCTGCATAAATATCTTCATTTTTATTCTAATTGTGTAGGTACTGAAGGACCATTGAACATTTTTTTCTGATTTTGTTTGTGTTTTCGCGATAAAATAGCTTGTCTTTAGCAAAATTAGCCATAGCTATTTGAAACTATGTATATATATCTTCATTTCGTCCTAATTGCGTCGGTACGAATTGAGCATTGAACATTTTTTTGAGTATTTTTGTTTTCGATAGAAAATAACTTGTCTTTAGCAAACATAGCCATAGATAGTTGAAACTCTGCATAAATATATTCATGTAAGACGAATTTCGTATGTACTCAGTGAACATTGAAAATTATTTATGAATTTGTGTGTTTTCGCAAGAAAATAGCTTGTCTGTAGCAAACTTAGCCATAGCTAGTTGAAACTGTGCATAAATATATTAAATTTTAGACAAATTGTGTATATACTATGTTAACACTGAACATTTTTTCTGATGTTGTTTGTTTTCTCAAGAAAATAGCTTGTCTTTAGCAAAATTCGCCATAGTTAGTTAAAACTCTGCATAAATATATTAATTTTTAGTATAATTGAGTAGTTAAAAAGGGAACATTGAAAATTTTTTATTATATTGTTTGTGTTTTCGCAAGAAAATAGATTGTATTTAGCAAACTTAGCCATAGTTAGTTTAAACTCTTCATATAATTATTATATTAATCATTAGGGAGTTTTTAATAAAGGAACTGTGAGATTATTTTATTTGTGTTTGTGTTTTTGCAAGAAAATAGCTTTGTCTTTAAAAACCTTGACCCTAGCTAGTTGAAACTGTGCATAAATACCTTCAATTAATCAAAAATGCGTAGGTACAAAAGGAACATTTAACATTTTTTATGATTTTGTGTGTTTTCTCTAGAAATTAGCTTGTCCTTAGTAAACATAGCCATAGATAGTTGAAACTCTGCATAAATAACTTCATTTCATCATAAGTGGGTAGGTACTAGAGGAACAATGAACATTTTTTTCTGAGTTTGTGTGTTTTCGTGAGAAAATAGTATGTCATTAAAAAACTTAGCCATAGATAGTTGAAACTATGAATAAATACCTTAATTTTTAGTCTAAGTGCGTAGGTACTAAATGAACATTGATCATTTTTTCTTATTTTGTTTTTGTTTTTGAAAGAAAATATCTTGTCTTTAGCAAACTTAGACATAGCTAGTTGAAACTCTGCATAAATATCTTCATTTTTAGTTTAGTTGTGTATGTACTAAACGAATATTGAACATTTTTTCTTAGTTTTGGTGTTTTTTCTAGAAAATAGATTGTCTTTGGAAAATTTAGCCATAGTTAGTTTAAATTCTGCATAAATAACTTAATTTTTAGTCTATCTGTGTAGGTCATAGACGAACATTGAAAATTTTTAAAATGATTTTGTTTGTTTTTTTGTAAGAAAATATATTGTCTATAGCAAACTTAGCCATAGATAATTTAAAATCTTAAAACATATATGCATTTCATCCTAATCGCATATGTACTACAGTAACATTGAAAATTTTTTCTGAGTGTGTGTCTGTTCACGTGAATATAGATTGTGTTTAGAAAACTTAGTCATAGATAGATGAAACTCTGCATAAATATCTTCATTTAATCCTAATTGCGTAGGTACTAGAGGAACATTGAACATTTTACTTATGATTTTGTGTGTTTTTTCAAGAAAATAGCTTGTCTTTAGCAAACTTAGCCATAGCTAGTTGAAACTCTGCATAAATATCTTCATTTAAGCCTAATTGCGTAGGTACTAAGGAAACATTGAACATTTTTTCTGATTTTGTGTATTTTCGTAAGAAAATAGCTTGTCCTTAGCAAATTTAGATATAGCTAGTTGAAACTCTGCATAAATAACTTCATGTAAGACTAATTACGTATGTACTAAAGAAAAATTGTACATTTTTTTCTGATTTTGTGTGTTTTAGTGAGAAAAGAGCATGTCTTTAGCAAACTTATCCCTATCTAGTTGAAACTCTGCATAAATACCTTCATTTTTAGTCTAACTAAGTTGTTACTAAACTACTATTGAAAATTTTTTCTGAGTTTATTTGTGTTTTTTCAAGAAAATAGCTTGTATTTAGCAAAATTAGACATAGCTAATTGAAACTGTTCATAAATATCTTCATTTTTAGCCTAAGTGATTAGTTACTAGATGAACATTTAACATTTTTTGTGAGTTTGTGTGTTTTCGCACGAAAATGGCTTGTCTTTAGCAAATTTAGCCATAGCTAGTTGAAACTCTGCATAAATATCTTCATTTAAGCCTAATTGCGTAGGTACTAACGCAATATTTAACATTTTTTGATTTTTTGTGTTTTAGCACGAAAATAGCTTGTCTTTAGCAAACTTAGTCATAGCTAGTTGAAACCCTGCATAAATATCTTCATTTTTAGTCTAATTGCGTAGGTACTAATGGGACATTGAACATTTTTTCTGAGTTTGAGGGTTTTCACATGAAAATAGATTGTCTTTAGCAATATTATCAATATCTTGATTAAAATCTTCATAAAAATATTAATTATTAGTATATGTGATTATTTTCTAGATGAACATTGTACATGTTTTCTGATTTTGCGTGTTTTCTCTAGAAAATAGCTTGTCTTTAGCAAACTTAGCCATAGCTAGTTGAAACTCTGCATAAATATCTTAATTTTTAGTCTAAGTGCGTAAGTACTAAAGAAACTTTGATCATTTTTTCTTAGTTTGTGTTTTCGCCATAAAACAGCTTGTCTTTAGCGGACTTAGCCATAGATAGGAGAACTTGAACATTTTTCACTTCTTCGAGAAAACTCTGAATTAAAGTGGAATTCCTTATCTTCATGTTGAATATTCACAATCAATGTATAACTTTTTCTATCTTCTATTAAAAATTTGGAACAGAACTTTAAATTTTATATTTCTTTCAGAAAAATCAGAACCAAAGTTAAGAAAAATTTCAAATACAATGAAACTTTTTATCTTCCATGAAAATATTTACAAGTATGGTATTACTTTTTCTATCTTCCACCGAAAAATTAGAATCGAACTTTAAATTTCTTTATGTCTTTGTGAAATAAAGAACTTAAGTTGTATATTTGTATTGTTTCGGGAGAAATTATAACTGAAGTGTTTTCTTCTTTTAAGGTAATAGTATGTATTGAACTATTCGTCAATTATAATAGAGAATTTAATATTGAACTGGAAATTATTATATTACATAACATCCATCACAAGTATTCTATTAATTTTTCTTTATTAAGCCGAAAAAGTAGAACTAAACTGTATATTTCTTTATGTCTTTGTGAAATAAAGAACTGAAGTGGAAGATTTTTATTTTCTCTGGAGAAATTAGAATTGAAGTGTGTTCTTTGCTAAAATTCCGAAGAGAGCTTGAACTTTTTTATCTTCCTTGAAATTTGTAACAGTATATAAATTTTTTATCTCTTCGAAAAAAATCTGACCTGAGGTGGGAAATTTTTATATTATTTGTAAGAAATAGAAATGATCAATGACTAATTTTATTTTCATTGAGAAAATTCAGAAGAGAACTTGAGCTTTCCTTGACTTCGTTGAGAAAATTTAAAATTGAACTAGAACTTTTTATCTTCCGTGAAAATGTTCACAAGTATGATATTAATTTTTCCATCTTCCACAGACAAATTAGAATTGAACATTAAATTTCTTTCTGTCCTTGTTAAACAAAGAATTGATGTGAAATATTTTTGTTTTCTCTGAAGAAATTAGAATTGATGTGTGTTCTTTGATAAAATTCAAAACAGAACTTGAAAATCCACGATCAAATTATAACTTTCCAATATTCTATGAAAAATATTGAAAAGAACATTAATTTTTTTTCATCTCTATGTTAAAAGTTGGAACAGAATTTAAGAAAATTTACAATTAAAGTGAAGCTTTTTATCTTCATGGAAAATAAACACTAACATAGTATATCTTTTCCTATTTTCTACAGAAAAATTTAGAGCAAAACTTTAAATTTTTTATGTCTTGGTATACATAAAACTGAAGTGGAAGATTTTTATTTTTTCTGGAGAAATTTGAATTGAAGTGTGTTCATTGGTAAAGTTAATAAGAGATTTTGAAATTTTCTTCACGTCGTTGAGAAAATTTTAAATTTAACTAGAACTTTTTATCTTCCGTGAAAATAATCGGAGGTATGATATTAATTTTTATATCTTCCGCCGAAAAATTTAGAATTGAACTTTAAATTTATTTATTTCTTTTGTGAGATAAATAAATGAAGCGGAAAATTTTTTTTTTCTCTGGAGAAATTAGAGTTTTTGTGTGTTCTTTAGTAAATTGCAGAAGAGAACTTGAGCTTTTCTTCACTTCGTTGATATAATTTTAAATTGAACTAAAACTTTTTATCTTCCGGGATAATATTCACAAGTATGGTATTACTTTTTTTATCTTCCACCGAAAAAAATTTGAATTGAACTTTAAATTTTGTTCTTGTGAAATAAATAACTTAAGTATGAGATTTTTATTTGCTCTTTATATATTATAAAAGAAGTGTTCTCTTTTGTAAAATTAAGTAAAGAAAATGAACTTTTCTTCACTTCTTTGAAAAAATTTAAAATTGAACTAGAAATTTTAATCTTCCGTGAAAATAATCACAAGTATGGTATTACTTTTTCTATCTCCCACAGAAAAATTAAGAAATGAAATTTAAATATTCTATGTCTTTGTGAAATAAAGAACTGAAGTGGAAGATTTTTGTTTTCTCTGGAGAAATTAGAATTGAAGTGTGTTCTTTTGTAAAGTTCATAAGAGAACTTGAACTTTCCTTCACTTCGTTGAGAAAATTTTAAATAGAACTAGAACTTTTTATCTTCCGTGAAAATATTCACAAGTATTGTATTACTTTTTTTATCTCCCACCTAAAAATTAGAAATTAACTTTAAATGTATCTATGTAAGTGATTAATATAGATCTTATGCTTAAGATTTTTATTGATTGTGGAGGAATTATAATTTATTTGAGTTCTTTGTTAAAGTTCAGATTAGAGGTTAAAATATACTTCGCTCCTTTGAGACCCTCTATAATTGAACTCTAACTTTGTGGGCGCCGGTGGCTCTTGGGGAGCCCGGGGGGGCCCTTGGCGGCCGGGGGGCGGGCCTGGGGGGCCCCGGGGGGGCCTGTGGGAGTCTGGGGGACACTTGAGGACCGATTGGTCCTTTGGGAGCCGGTTGGCCCTTTGGGGGGCCGGGGGAGGGCCTTTGGGGTCCGGGGGACAGTTGGGGGCCGGGAGGACATTGGGGGACCGGTGTAGGGCCTTTGGGACCCCGTTGGTCCTGTGGGAGCTTGGTGGGCCTTTGGGGGGCCCGGGGGTGCCCTTTGGGGATCCGGGGGCCCTTTGAGGACCAGAGGAGGGCCTTTGAGGGTCTGAGGAGGGCGTTTGGGGGGCTGGGGCTCTATGGGAGCTTGGGGGGCCTTTGAGTACCGGGGGCTTCCTTCGGGGTTGGGGTGGGGATCAGAACCCTTTGGGGTTGGGGTAGAGGACCTCACAACACTGTTCAAATGGAACTTGTGTATTATAACGACCACAGAGTTTCACCCTCAAATTCTCTTCTAAAACCTTTCCTAAAATCTTCTTTCAAAATGTCTCTAACTGTTTCGCCTAAATAATCCCCTAAAATGTCTAAAACGGTTTCGTCCAAATAATCCCTAAACGTAATTTCAGCGTGTTCCTTTTGTTTGGCATCTCTGCGCTAACGCAATTCAAATTTCTAGGAAACCCTTTCCTACTTTAATCTCTTCATCTCATAAATTTTCCTAGCTGAACTATTATGGTTTCGTTAGAATATCAATTTATCTCTTCGACTTAAAGCTCCGTGAAGCCGTATTTAAAAATAGAATTTCTATCTCTTTCGACTCCCGCATGATTCCAAGATAACAAGTGATGTCAATTATAATTCTTGACACTAAAGATCAATGAAGCCCTATTTAAAAATAGAATATTAATTTTTCTCTCTGACCTAAAGAACGTTTATCAGTCAGACCTAATATTAAAGAAGCCTTAATGTTTCTTAATTATCCCATTCGTCAATTATAATTACTGACACTAAAGATCAATGAAGCCCTATTTAAAAATAGAATATTAATTTGTCTCTCTGTCCTAAAGAATGTTTATCCCTCAGACCTAAGATTAAAGAAGACTTAATGTTTTTTAATTCCCTCTTTTTAAATAAATACTTTCCTCTATCGATTATGTAGCTCAATTTCTCATGTTAGGATAGAATGACCTCACTGAATTCATTAATGTTTAATAAGTCCCACATACATTTACAAAAAATTCCCCCTATCGAGTATTTATCTCACGGTAACAGTCTGGTATAACCAAACAACAATGAAACCATGTTTGTTTATTAATTCCCCCGTTTTTGACTCAATAATTTCCCCGCGCGAGTATGTCAATCCACTGACATTCACTTCACCCTCGAGTCCTAGAGCAATAACACTGTTCCCGTTAGAATTCAATGCGCATGTGCAACCTTCGTCCCCGAGTTATTACACATAGAAACAACAAATAAATCGATCTTGAAAAAAGAGGTCATTGAGCGATTACGTAATCTTTCTTCCTAGGGACTCTATGACCATATTGTTTCATAATTCCCCACGCTCATGAATCAATAATTCTCTCATCGATTATGTAAATCACTCCTCATGTCATTCACACGTGGCCAAACAACAACAACAGATCAATTGACCTTGACACACCCCCAATAGACTCGATCGATAATCCTTGAATAAATTATGTCCCGTCAGCATTAAACTAAATTGTAGATGGCAGCACATGTGTTCTCGTGGGGTCAATAGGGTCACTTCTACTATTACTGCTACTACGTCTACTAGCCCTACTGCTGCTGCTACTACAACTACTGCTTCTGTAGCGACTGCTACTAAGGCTGAGGATATTAAGGTGAAAATTTGAGGAACTGTTAAGAGGAAATTTGAGCTAAATCAAAACATACTATATGCATATAGACTGTCAAAAAGGCGTATCAGCAATATCTAATGAGAGGGCTCAGCGTATCAAGCTGAAACTTCCAGGCAATCATTAAGGGAATGTTCAACTTACCAAAAGGCAGTATGTGCATACTACTATAACTACAAATGCTACTGGTAGGCTACTACTGTTACACTACCACAATATTACTAGTACGATGCTATATAGTAATATGATACTAGTGCTACTAATGATAAGGGTATGATGGAGGATATTTATAAGAATATTGAGGGAAAGCTGAACTAAATAAAAACGCACTATGCGCATGCAGGTTGTCAAAAGATTGTATCTCAGGAATGACTTAGGTTATTAAGTTGGAAATTACAGGGTATCTTTAGGGGGATAATGAATGGACATAAAGGTAATATATGCACGCTAAAACTATCACTACTACTACTACTACTAATACTCTAACAACTACTTCTATTGCAAACAATACTAAGGCTAACAGTATTAAGGGGGACAATTTAGGAAATCTTGGGGAAGGGATCGAACTAAATTAAAACACACTACGGGGATTCAGACTATCAGAATAGTATGTCGGCAATATCATAGCAACAGCTTATAGTAAGCCAAAAGCTGAAATTTCCAGGGTTTGATGAGGGGGATGTTCAACTAACTAAAAGGCAATATAAGCATACTACTTCTGCTATTAGTACTACAGCTACTGCTCTTAGTACTATTACTAATCTTTCTGCTATGGTTGCTAGTAATAATCCTGCTACTACTGCTCCGATTGTAGATCAAATGCAGGCTAGGGACTATTAACTTGTTCTGAAATCCACGGGAAGTGCTTAAGCCGTGTAAGAACCGAACACAGGGACGTCCGCAGATCCTCCAGTTGAATGGAGGTTCTGCGCAAGCCTTGACCCTGTTAATTACACGATTTTCACACTTGTCGATGCTCTTCTATCAATAAGAATTGACATCCTGCACAAGCAGTTTCAAGCCAATTACATCCGATTCATTGTATAATCATGATTACAAACATTATAAAACAATGAGGATGCAACAAAAAATAAAAAGCATAGCTAGGGAGATGTTATCCAGCCCATAGAAGTTCACCAAAACAAACAGCACCCCGAAGAGGTATTCAAGATCAAGTACAATGATATGTCGTTTTCTAGGCCATAATTTCCTCGAGCAGCGTAGCTCCTGAAAGTCACTCTACGGCGGTTTTTTTTTTTTTTTTTTTTTTTTGCAGTCATGGTTCTGGTTGGACAAACTCACAAAGGTATAACTTAACCCCCTATAAGACCCCGAAAGAAGGGTTTCAATTCTGGAGATAGGGACAGAGGAAGCAGCTTATAACATATAGAAAATTCCAAACTATCTCAACAAACCAGAACAGCTCTATCTTAGAAACAGATTTTTTATTTTTATGTTTCAAGTTTCGTAGGATATACCACGCAGATGAGAATTTGTTTTGGTAGAAATCAAGGGGGGATATGTCATGTACCTTTCAATTAACTTAGCCTATATGATATAGCTCCATTATTTATTTATTTTTTTTTGCATACGGTTCTTTAATTTAGTAAATTTAACTTTCCTTTCTATTAATTCGATGTCAATACCCACTTCTAATCTTGAAAAATTGAATTTTCCCATTAATGATGCCAAATTGGCTTATGCCAACATGCCGTTTGTGATTAAGACATACTTATTTACCTTAGTGAAATATCAGATATTAAATTACGTATGAATGAAATCTTCAAAGATCAGAAATGTAAACAGAACTCCCCAGTTTGACTCTGTAAGCTCAGCCAGAGTTGATCCAGTTCCAAACAGATACCTGAAACAATTCCGAGGGAATAAGCCAGGAAGCGTCTAATGATTTGCCCCCACTACGCATAGCACTCTCAACCGAAGACGAAGAATCAGGAGGTCGATACTTCCACTGCACGGACCATTGTCTGCATGTCGAAAAGTTTAAGTCCCAGTACAATAGTTTTACCTAATAAATGGGTTTTTAGCAAAACTGTATTTTTTTTTTGTAGAAAAACTGATTCGGAAATTGTAACTATTATTTCGATTAATATTAATGGAGAAGTTCATAATAACATCTAAAGTCAAACCTATCCGTAATTAATAGCGCCTACAATAAACCAGTCCGTAAACAACGAGCAAAATTCATAATCTCGGCTCGGGTGCTTGCAACGGGACTGCCTGCTATTCTAGTTTTAACATATTCACTGGTGCTTGCCACGGGACTGCCTGGGGCATACCCAGATCTAGCCGGGTTCGATCCAGCTCCAAACAGGTTCCAGAAGAAATCTAAGAGAAAAAACAGCAAGGGTCGAATGATTTACCCATAACCACGCATAGGACTCCCAACCAAAGGCATGATCGGTACTTGCGCTGCAGGGACCATTGTCCCAGTACACTAGTCCTGGTAAACTAGTTTTAACTTATAAAAGAGTTTTTAATAAAACTGTTTGTATTCTTCAGCCGAATCATCATTGAAATGCGGTTCGTTCTTTGCTATGAATGAAACTCGATGAAACTAGTAAAGCACTGCAATAAAACATGTTTGTAGGAACGAGTAAGACTAAATTCTAAACCTAGGATGCTTGCCCCCAGGACTAAGCGAGTCATATAGTGTAACATCAAAAATAGCAATATATCCTTCATCAACAGTTACTACAGTACAGCAGCCACGGGACTCATTTTTAAAGAGGGAGCATTGAAGTTTGAGTTACTCTGTAGCAACGATTAGCGAAAAAAGGAAACAAATAGCAGACTGTGAAACAATTTCATTGATAAAATATACGATTATTTTGATATTCATGATGAGAAAGAAAAATTAACAAGGATTTAATGGCTATTCTTTTGCCGCATTCCATGGTCCCTCTTTCAAAACTGTTTTCCCCGTATCCTCTAAAGACAATCGATCGAAATTTTGAAATAACTATTTTTCAAAATAGTCCAAACTACTACTACTAGTAACTCAGTTCAGCACTAAGCCGTGCCTGAAGCCAATATAGCTACGCACGCTCCACCTCCATCCTAATCTATTCAAAGCCTCCCCCTTTACACCTTCCTAGGAACTACCCATTTTCCTTAAATCTTTCTTTACGAAATCCTCCCACCCCAACGGCGGACGATCTGCTTTCTGTTTAGCCCAAGACGGTTGGCCGAAAGGGACTATCTTCAGCAGTGTGTCATCCTTCACCGCAGGACACGCCCTAGCCTTCTCAACCTTTCCCTCAGTATATCCCTAGAAAGCGGGATTGAAGCACCTTTTCGGACAGCCTACTGTTTGGAGTACGGTCAGTCAGCCGGGTACTCAAAACAATCCGTAGGCAATTTCTCTGGAAAACATCTATGAAATCTTCGTCCGTTTTTCGGGAGCGCCCATACTTCAGAACCATATTTGACCACTGTCTTCATTGTAGCTTCTAATATTCTTATCTTGGTTCGCAGACTTATCTTCCTATTCTTCCAAACTTCTTTCAACTTTGAAAAAAACACGTTGAGCTTTGGCTATTCTTGTTTTAACATCTTACCTGCTCCAACCGTCTTTACTGATAATTAAATAAAAAAAAACAAGTTTTTTTTTTTAAACTGAAAGTAAGGAACGACGTTAAAACTTAAAACGAACAGAAATTATTCCGTATATGAATGGGGCTTTCCCCTCCTCAACGCCTCACTCTTTACGCTAAAGTTTTTTAATGTTTAAAAAATAGAGTTGTGAGAAAGTTAAACTTTAGCGTAAAGAGCGAGACGTTGAGGAGGGGACAGCCCCTTTCATATAAAGAATAATTTCTGTTGGTTTTAAGTTTTAGCATTGTTCCTCACTTTCAGATAAAAAAAACTTGTTTTTTTTAATTAATTTTTGAACATTTTCGAATTAAGGCAGGTTTTAATCTTGGCTCACCTTACATGAATAATTAAAAAAAAATTTTCACATTAATTTTACTTTTATTTGGTTAAATGACTTTCTCGAAACTTGTTTAACTTTATTTACAAACGTTTTTATTAGTAATAAATATACGTAGCTTACGAATTAACTTACGTAACGAACTTCTATATTCATATATTTTTAATACGTATATTAGGGGGTTCGCTCCCTAGTCAATACCTTACTTTTTAAGCTAAAGTTCGAATTTTGTTCCAATTCTTTAAAAATGACCCCTTAATCACAAAGGCCGTTAATTAGAATAAATAGCTCTTATGAAAGTACTAAAAAATCTTTGGCTTAAAGAGCGAGGTATTGGCTAGGGGGTGAACCCAATCATATATATAATATTTTCTGTTTGTTTTAAGTTTTGATGTTGCTGATGTTGCAGTTGAAAATCTTGTTTTTTTATATTTAATTTCTGATCTTTTTTTAAATAATGCTGGGAAATCCGGCGTCCCCTTCATAGCAATGTTCCTTCCCCCGTGAAAACTTCCTTCATGGAAAGATCCTCCCACATAACCCCCGACCCATCCCCCCACCCACTACCTGAAAAAATCCCCCTGAAAACCTCTGTATACTTCCCAATAACCAATACTATATGTTAATATTTGATAAAGTTCATAATTTTCAGCCCTCCCCCCGAGAACTTCAGGGGATTAAGTCATCCTAAATGACATACTTATCATATTTTCGAACATGCTGAACAAAATGGCTATCTCAAAATTTTAATCGGGTGACTTTGGGGAAAAAAATGAGCGTGGGAGGGGGCCTAGTTGCCCTCCATTTTTTTGGTCACTTAAAAAACGGCACTAAAACTTAAAAAGGGCCACTGGGTCGATACGATCACCCCTGGGAAAAAAAAAACAAATAAACACGCATCCGTGATCTTTCTTCTGGCAAAAAATGAAAAATTCCACATTTTTGTAGATAGGAGCTTGAAACCTTTGCGGTAGGGTTCTCTGATACGCTGAATATGATGGTGTGATTTTCATTAAGGTTCTATAACTTTTAGGGGTCTTTCCTCCTTTTTTAAAAAATCAGCCGAATTTTCTCAGGCGTGTGACTTTTGATGGGTTGGACTAAACTTGATGAAACTTACATATTTGAAATCAACATTAAAATTTGATTCTTTTGATGTATCTATTGGTATCAAAATACCGTTTCCTCGAGTTTCGGTTACCATTGAGCCGGGTTGCTCCTTACTTAAAGTTCTTTACCACGAACTGTTTGATACTACTAAGGTAAGTGAAGTTGTCCTCTTGATTAATATTTTCGTTACCCAATATCACCTTTCAATCTTCACTTATTCCTAGCCTTAGCGACTTTGTCGTCTTAACGTTAATTCCTTAACGTTCAAACCTATTCTAGTACCTTGAGATCGCGAAACAAAAGGCCCAATTAACATGGCTCCAGGGATAATTTAAACCCCAAAAGGCATGGGGCAAGGGCCGTAAATAACTTGAAATGGCAATTATTTAAACATATTTCTTATTATCATTATCAAACAGTTCATTGTAATGAACTGTGCTCAAGGAATGAATCGGCCCAATAGTAACCGAAACTATAAAAATATCAATTTTTATAATAATTAATCAAACAGTTCGTGGTAACGAACTGTAAGTAGGGAGCGACCCGGCTCAATGGTAACCGAAACTCTAGAAAATAGGTTTTTGATACCAATAGATACATCAAAAGAATCAAATTTCAATGTTGATTTCAACTATATAATTTTCATCAAGTTTAGTGCTACCCATCAAAAGTTACGCGCCTGAGAAAATTTGGCTGATTTTCAAAAAAAGGCGGAAAGACCCTCTAAAAGCTATAGAACCTTAATGAAAATCACACCATCATATTCAGCGTATAAGAGGACCCTACTGTAGCGGTTTCAAGCTCGTATCCACAAAAATGTGGGATTTTGCATTTTTTGCCAGAAGAAAGATCACGGATGCGTGTTTATTTTTTTTGTTTTTTTTGTTTTTTTTCCCCAGGGGTGATCGTATCGACCCAGTGGTCCTACAATATCGTGGGAGGGCTCATTGGAACGTAAATTAAAAGTTCTAGTGCCCTTTTTAAGTGACCAAAAAAATGGAGGGCAACCAGGCCCCCTCCCACGCTCATTTTTTTCCCAAAGTCACCTGATCAAAATTTTGAGATAGCCATTTTGTTCAGCATGGTCCAAAATATGATAACTATGTCTTTTAGGATGACTTAATCCCCCGAAGTCCCCGGGGAGAGGGCTAAAAGTTATGAACTTTACCCAATGTTAACATATAGTATTGGTTATTGGGAAGTATACAGAATTTTTCAGGAGGTTTTATTTCTGGTAGTGGGGGGGGGGTCGGGGGTTATATTGGAGGATCTGTCCATGAAGGAAGTTTTCATGGGGGAAGGAAATTGCCAAGAAGGGGGCGCCGGACTTGCCAGCATTATTTCTTGGTTATTGGGAAGTATACAGACATTTTCAGGAAGGATTTTTTTCTGGAGGGCGGGGCTGGAGGAGGGGGTTACTCGGGAGAATCTGTCCGTGGAGGATGTTTCTTTGGGGTAAGGGACATTTCTATGAACGGGGCGCCGGATTTCCAAGCATTATTTAAAAAACGATCAGAAATTAAATTTAAAAAAAAAACAAGTTTTTTTCAAGTGAAAATAAGAAGCAACATTAGAACTTGAAACGAACAGAAATTATAACGTATATGAGGGGGCTCTCCCCCAAGTCAATAACTCGCTCTTTACGCTACAGTTTTTTTAGTGCTTTCAAAAGATCTATCTATTCTAATTAAACGGCCTTTGTGATTCAGGGGTTTGTAAATTAAATTTTTTTTAACTTTTAACGTAAAGAGCGTGGTATTGACTAAGGGGAGAACCCCCTCATATACGTAATAACATATACGAAATAAAAAAAAAACAATAAAAAAACAAGCGATACGGTTCAATAGTAATCGAAACTTTAAAAAACGGGATTTTGATGTCTATAAATGTATCAAAAGAACGGGCTTATAATGCTGATTCTAAATATATAAATTTTATTAAGTTTAGTATTACTCATCAAAGGCTACGAGCCTGAGAAAATTTACCCGATTTCTTAAAGAGGGGGGAAACATCCCCTACAAGTGAAAGAATTTTAATGAAAAACACACCGTCAGATTTAGCGTATCAGAAAACTCTATTACATAGGTTTCAAGCTCATATCTGCAAAAATCTGCAACTTTGTATTTTTTGCCAGAAGAAAAATATACGAATATACAAGTTAGTTACGTAAGTTAATTTGTAAATTACGTAATAACCAAATTTAGAGACAGCCATTTAGCAAAAGAAAAGTAAAATTTTTATTCAAATTTTGTTTACTTATTCAATGACTGTGATCCAAAATAAAATTTTAATTAAATAAAAAACGATCAGAAATTAAATAAAAAAAAAAAGTTTTTTAAACTGAAAGTAAGAAGTAACGTTAAAACTTCAAACGGACAAAAATTATTCCATATATGAAAGGGGCTGTCCCATCCTCAACGCCTCGCTCTTTACGCTAAAGTTTGTCTCTTTCTCACAACTTTATTTTTGTTAAACAATAAAAAACTTTAGCGTAAAGAGCGAAGCGTTGAGTAGGGACAGCCCCTTTCATATACGGAATAATTTCTGTTCGTTTGAAGTTTTAATGTCGCTTTTTATTTTCAGTTTAAAAAACTTGTTTTTTTATTTAATTTCTGATAAATCGAAGAATTTCAGGCTTTTCATGCTGATTCCAAACCAGTAAAACTGATTTGTTTTAATATTACTCTACAAAAGCTACAAGTGTGAGAAAATTTGCCTGATTTTCGAAAAGGGGAGGAACACCCAAGAAAATTTAGACGTTCTGAGTTAAAATTATGCCATCAGATTCAGCATATCAGAAGACCCTTTTGTAGGAAGTTTCGAGCTCCAATCTACAAAAATGTGGACTTTTGTATTTTTGCCTGAAGAAAGACCACGGATGCTCTTTTATTTATTTTTACCCCAGGCAGATTATATCGAACCAAAGATCCTAGAAGATTGGGAAGGGATTCAGGCAGAAATTAAAAGTTCTGATGCTCTTTTTGAGTGTCAAAAAGACTAGAGGTCAGCTGCCCGGCCCCTTCCCTTCTCACTCTCCTTTTTCCCTAAGGATATCCAGTCAAAATTTTGAGGTAGCCGTTTGATTCAGCATAGTTGATCGGTCCAACAACTGTTGCTGTTGAGATGAAATAACCCCCAAAGCCCCCGGGGAAAGGGCTGTAATTTAAGAGGTTTGCCTATGGTTTAGATATAGCATTTGCTGAGGAAATCTACGGATATTTTCAGGGAGAGGGGGTTCTGTGAGGGTGGCAATTTTCCACAAGTAGAATATTCCGTGGGGAGGAAAGTGTTCTTTGAAATTTTCCAGGATAAATTTCAAACTGTGGTCGCAAATTAATTTAGAAAAGAAAAATTTTCAATTGAAAGTAAAGAGCAACATTAAAACCTAAAACAAACAAAAATTATTTTATATATTAGGAGGACTGTCCCTTCCTCATCTCTCATTCTTTACGCTAAAATTTTTATTTTTGTCACATTACTTTAAGAAAACCTCATGAAACAAATGGCTGGGTGAATCTGAGTGAGAAGTATTTAAAAGAAATTCAAGATTTAGCGCAAAAAGAGCGATGATTGAGAAAGGGACCGCCCCCCCTCTCCTATGCGGAATAGTTTCTGTTAGTTTTGAGTCTTAATGTTGCCACTTTCAGTTGAAAAAATTGTTTTTGTTTATATTAATAATGTAGTAAAAAACGAACACTGGTCCACAATAACCAAAAATTTAAAAACACGATTTGAAAAGAAATCGTCAAGTGAAGAAAAATCACCATTTGAAGCTAATTCAAGAACGGTAACTTTATTTCAATTAATCTTAAAGGTAAAATTTTATTGCGAAATAATGGAAAAGAGGGACTCTTAAAATATCTCAGCAAAGGCCAAGGGTATTAGGTTGAAACTTTCTGGGAACGTTGCAGGAGATACCAAATTATCAAAGAGTTCGTGGTAACGAACTGTAAGTAAGGAGCGACCTGGCTCAATGGTAACCGAGACTCTAAAAAACGGAATTTTGATACCAATAGATACATCAAAAGAATCAGATTTTAATTCTAATTTCAAATATATAAGTTTCATCAAGTTTAATTTTACCTATCAAAAGTTACACGACTGAGAAAATTTGGCCGTTTTTTTTTAAAAAGGGGGAAAAACCCCCTAAAAATTATAGAACCTGAATGAAAATCACACCATCATATTCAGCGTATCAGAGAACCCTACTGTAGTGGTTTCAAGCCACTTTCTACAAAATTTGGTATTTTTCATTTTTTTTCCCGTATAAATAAACCGTAGTGTTTTTTTTTTTTTTTTTTTTTTTTTTTTTTTTTTTTTTTTTTTTTCCCAGGGATGATCGTATTGACCCAGTTGTCCTAGAATATCGTGGGAGGGCTCATTCAAACGGAAATTAAAAGTTCTAGTGCCCTTTTTAAGTGACCAAAAAAATGGAGGGCAACTAGGCCCCATCCCACGCTCATTTTTTCCCAAAGTCACCCGATCAAAATTTAGAGATAGTCATTTTGTTCAGCATGGTCGAAGATATAATAACTATGTCTTTTAGGATGACTTAATCGCTCGAAGCTCCCAGAGGGAGGGCTGAAGGTTATGAACTGTACCCAATGTTAACATATAGTATTGGTTATTGGGACCCGGCTCAATGGTAACCGAAACTCTAGAAAACGGTATTTTGATACAAATAGATACATCAAAAGAATCTAATTTTAATGCTGATGTCAAATGTGGAATATTGCATTTTTTGCCAGAAGAAAGATCACGGGTGCGTGTCTATTTTATTTATTTTTTTCCCAGGGGTGATCGTATCGACTTAGTGGTCCTAGAATATCGTGGGAGGGCTCATTGGAATGGAAATTAAAAGTTCTAGTGCTTTTTTAAGTGAAAAAAAAATGGAAGGCAACTAGGCCCCCTCCCACGCTCATTGTTTTCCCAAAGTCACCTGATCAAAATTTTGAGATAGCCAATTTGTTCAGCATGTTCGAAAATATTATAAGTATGTCTTTTAGGATGACTTAATCCCCCTAAGATCCCGGGAGGAGGGCTGAAAGTTATGAACTTTACCCAATGTTAACATATATTATTGGTTATTGGGAAGTATACAGTACAGACGTTTTCAGGGGAGATTTTTCCTGGTAGTGGGGGGGGGGGGTCGGGCCCAGGGACGGACGCCGGGGGGCCTCCGGGCCCGCCCCCCTCCCCCCGAAATCTCACGATGTTTTTCATTTTCCCATAATTTTCTGATTTTTCTCGCGGAATAATGGGTTTGAAGGATTTGGCCCCCCCCCCAAAACAAATTGCCCATCCCCGAAACAAATTCCTGCGTACGTGCCTGGGGTCGGGGGTTATGTAGGAGGATCTTTCCATGAAGGAATTTTCATGGGGGAAGGGACACTGCTATGAAGGGGACACCCGACTTCCCAGCATTATTTAAAAAAAGATCAGAAATTAAATATAAAAAAACAAGTTGTTCAACTGCAACAGTAGCAACATCCAAACTTTAAACGAACAGAAAATATTACATATATGATTGGGTTCACCCCCTAGTCAATAACTCACTCTTTAATCCAGAGATTTTTTAGTACTTTCATAAGAGCTATCTATTCTAATTAACGGCCTTTGTGATTAAGCGGTCATTTTTAAAGAATTGGAAAAAAATTTGAACTTTCGCTTAAAGAGCAAGGTATTGACTAGGCGAACCCCCTAATATATGTATTAAAAAATATATGAATATAGAAGTTCGCTACGTAAGTTAATTCGTAAGTTACGTATATTTATTACTAATAAAAACGTTCGTAAATAAAATGAAACAAGTTTCGAGAAAGCCATTTAACCAAATAAAAGTAAATTAATATGAAAATTTTGTTTTAATTATTCATGTACTGCGTGCCAAGATCAAAACCTGCATTTATTCAAAAATTTTCAAAAATTTAATAAAAAAAACAAGTTTTTTTAACTGAAAGTAAGGAGCGACATTAAAACTTAAAACGAACAGAAATTATTCCGTATATGATAGGGGCTTTCCCCTCCTCAACGCCTTGCTCTTTACGTTAAAGTTTTAATTTATCAAAAATATATTTTTTTTAAACAATTAAAAACTTTAGCGTAAAGAGCGAGGTGTTGAGGAGGGGACAGCCCTTTTCATATACGAAATAATTTCTGTTCGTTTTAAGTTTTAATGTCGCTCCTTACTTTCCGTTAAAAAAACTTGTTTTTTTTATTTAATTATATCAAAAGAGATAATGTGCATCCATGTTGCCAAAAGGCTTTGTCTGCAGAATTTCAGGAATGGCTAAGATTATTAAGATTAAACTTTCAGGGAGTGTTCAGGGCGATTTTGAACTAAATCAAAAGGAACTATATGCATCAAGGTTGTCAAAGGGGCAAATTTGCAATATTCCTTAAATAGCCAAGGATATGAAGCTGAATCTTTCAGAGAATGTTTGTCTAAATCAAAAGACACTATGTGCATCCAGATTACGAAAGGGCATATCTATAATATCTTGTGAACGGTTACGAGCATTAAATTGAAACGTTAAAGAAGTTTTAGAGGGGTGTTAAATTAAACCAACAGACACTATGTACCACCAGGTTGTCTAGAGGGCTTCTTTACAATATCCTAGGAGCATCTAAATGTATTAAGTTTATTTTTTCAGACAGACGGCTGAGGGGAGATGATGAACTAAACCAAAAGACACTATGTGCAACCAGGTTGTCAAAAGGGTGAATTTACAATATCCCAGGAGCGGCTGAGGCTTGTCTAAGTGTTGGGTTTCAGGGAATGTTGAGGGGCGTACTGAACTAAATCAAAAGATACTATGAACATCAAGGCTGTCAAAAGAGTTTATCTGCAATTTCCATAGAGCAGTTAAAGGTATTAAGTTGAAACTCTGAGATAATGCTGAGGGAGGAGGTTGAACTAAATCCAAAAACACCATGCGCAATCAAGTGGTCAAACGGGCATTTCTATAACATGTTAAGAGTGGCTAAAAGTTTTAGGTCGATTTTCTTCGGGAATTTGGAGGAGATATGCTGGAATAAATGAAAAACACTGTGAGCATCCAGGCTATCAGAATAATTCTTTAAGAACGACTTCTCAAAAGCTGTTTATTCAGAATAATTTTTTTTTAAACTATAAGACATTAGAATAAGGATCAAGGGATTAATTAGGAGGCAGCCTCTCCACATCATATATGGAATAATCTCTGTTCGTTTTCAGTTTTAATTTCATTCTTTACTTTCATTCGAAAAACCTTTCATTTTTCTATTTATTAATCGATAAAGATCTGCCAAAGATGGCTGCTCTTAGAACTTCAAAAAATTTTATGTAAGGAGCTGGCAACTGCAGTGCGTTTTTTCTTTCGATATAATATCCCAATATTTATGACAAACAGAGAATCGCTATGCATAAGCTTTGGACAACTGTCGAAGTGTCACCCTAAAATGTGCAAAGAGTGAACAATAGAGGATTCTCTTTCGTATGTTGGGATACCGTAAGCAATTAGTCCCTAAGATTATTCTTTAGTCAACACATCACAAAGCTGACTTTCTTTCTTCATCTTCTTTCGCAAATTGAAACTATGTAAAAAAGAATAAAAGCTCGGATTCTCCCTCCATAGATTCATTCTAAGTCTAAAAAGTCTTTCTATGGGATAAGGACATGTGGTGAAAGATATATTACTTTCCTCGAAGCAGCTCTCTCAGTTATGAATTGCTTTCCAAATTGAAATACAACAACAGGCAAAAAGAAGACAGTATGCCTTTCTAAACTGGAAAATCCGATGATAATTGGGCTTCCGTAGGCATTATGTTAAGGAGGAGGAGCAGACCTGCAGAAATTGGTTGATTATTTTTCTTTCAAAAATTGGTCAGATCTTATAAAAGCTAGTTGATTTGTTTTTACCAGCAAATATCAAACTTTAGTTTCTTATTGCATATTTAAGAAAATTGTGTGCATCACATTCATTTTAGTTTGATTTGGTGTTTGTATTTTGTGTTTTTTGTATGCTAATAATAGTCATCCTGGTCATAATTACTAATAGTTTTCAAAAAATCTAATTAATTCTTTGAGTATGGTAAATTTTTTCTTTGCAAAAATTCAACAACAAAAAATTCATACAAAACAGCAAAATCTTGAGCCTACATTTTGGTGGAAATAGCCTACGTAAATAATTTGATTTTCAAAGTAGAATTAGTAATCATTCAGAAATTGCATTTGGCTTCTCATTTTCAAATCGTTAAGGGATCATTATTTAAGATCTACTAAGTGTGAAACATACCTCCTGTCTGTAGAAGATATAATAGACGACACATCTCGCAGGTATTGTCCAGAAACCACAAGTATTTCCGATTTATCATCGATTGTTGCTCCCGGAAAAGACGCTCTAAGAACTTCTAGCCACGGAACCTAAAATAACATTGCGAATTCGTCAAATCAAGCTAAGGTTTTCCAAATTATCCTCAGTTCTCTCTCAGATATACGACATTAAGTAAACGTGATGTTTTTTAATGGATGTTTAAAATGGTTCTAGGCGTTTACCCCCTTGGCGATTACCCCCCCCCCCGAAAAAATACCCCCGGCAGAAAATGCCCTCTTGAAAATACCCCCCTGAAACTACCCCCGGAACATACCCCCCCCCCCGAGGACAATACCCCCGCGGAAAATACCCTCCGGAAAATACCCCCCGAAAAATATTCCCTGTGCAAAATACCCTCCCCTGCGGAAAAACACCCCGAAAAATATTTCCCCCGGAAAATACCCCCCCCCCTCCCTACTCCCCGAGGAAAAAAACTGCGGAAAATACCGCCTCGAAAAATACCCCCCTCCGGAAAATACGCCCCGAAAAATAACCATCCCGTGGAAAATACCCCCCGTGAAAGATACCCCACGGAAAATATCCCTCCGCAGAAAATATACCCCCCCCCCCCCCGTGGAAAATAAGACTTTCCAAATTTAAGAATTTTATTTGAGTTTTTTTTTGCGTAGGGAGAAGTAATTTTGGTACTTCTGTATTATACGCCACTCACTCATGTTTATGCTATGTAAAACTCGAGAATAAACCGGTTTCTTCGTTAGTTTCTTTCAGCTTAGCGAGACAAAGACAAGAGTAGAATGCATGTATTGAATTCTATGGAAGCTATAGCCACTACTCTTTTCTTCCTCATTGGTTTAATATCATGAAAAAGGTTTAACGGCGATTCCGTAGATATGATAGTTTGGATTCTATGGAAGCTGTACACCTTTTCAAAGAGAGTGAGTACTACGCTTTACTTCTTCGTGTTCTGTATAATACACAAGTGGCGTTTGAACAGTGTTGTCAATTTAAAATAGAGTTTAACATTATAGTATACTAAAAACTTGATACTAATAAAGATGTAGATGGCAAGAAAAGAATCTTAATAAAGAAATTCAGAACAATCCATATAAATCCTTACAGATCAAGTAGTGTATACATGAGTATGAACCATCATGGATCATAAGCACCAACGACCCTAACCACCAGGGACTTCAACTCTCCATAGGTCCCCTATCCCCAAACTCGAAGGGCGCCCCCTCCCTCCAACTTTTTGCCCCTCCCCCTCCCCATTTTTTTTTTATTTTTTTAACATGATATATTTTTATTTCAACCTTTTTTTACATGTCTTCAAATGAGATGAAACATACTTAAATTCAGTAGTGTTTTGTCGTGGTTTACCTTGTCACAGTTACATTCTCTTGATATTTCAAAGTTCATTTTGGATTTCTTTCATTGAAATGCAAGAGTTGGGATATTTCAGTAGTGTTTTGTTGTGCTTTACCTTGTCACAGTTACATTCTCTTGATTTTTCAAAGTTCTTTTTGGATTTCTTTCCTTGAAATGCAAGAGTTGTAATATTTCAGTAGTGTTTTGTCGTGGTTTACCTTGTCACAGTTACATTCTCTTGATTTTTTCAAAGTTCATTTTGGATTTTTACATTCTCTTGATTTTTCAAAGTTCATTTTGAATTTCTTTCATTGAAATTCAACAGTTGGATTATTTCAGTAGCGTTTTGTCGTGGTTTACCTTGTCACAGTTAAATTCTCTTAATTTTTCAAAGTTCATTTTGAATTATTTTCGTTGAAATGCAAAAGTTGGAATATTTCAGTAGTGTCTTGTTGTGCTTTACCTTGTCACAGTTACATTTTCTTGATTTTTTTCAAAGTTCATTTTGGATTTCTTTCGTTGAAATGCAAGAGTTGGAATATTTCAGCAGTTTTTTGTTGTGCTTTACCTTGTCACAGTTACATGCTCTTGATTTTTCAAAGTTCATTTTGAATTTCTTTCGTGAAATGCAAGAGTTGGAATATTTCAGTAGTGTTTTGTCGTGCTTTACCATGTCACAGTTACATTCTCTTGATTTTTCAAAGTTCATTTTGAATTTCTTTCGTGAAATGCAAGAGTTGGAATATATCAGTAGTGTTTTATCGTGGTTTACCTTGTCACAGTTATATTCTCTTGATTTTTCTAAGTTCATTTTTGGATTTCTTTCCTTGAATTGCAAGAGTTGGAATATTTCAGTAATGTTTTGTCATGGTATACCTTGTCACAGTTACATTCTCTTGATTTTTCAAAGTTCATTTTGGATTTCTTTCGTTGAAATGCAAGAGTTGGAATATTTCAGTAGTGTTTTGTCGTGGTTTACCTTGTCACAGTTAAATTCTCTTGATTTTTAAAAGTTAATTTTCGATTTTTAAATTCTCTTGATTTTTCAAATTTAATTTTTGATATCTTTCCTTGAAATGGAAGAGTTGGAATATTTTAAGTAGTGTTTTGCCATGGTTTACCTTGTCACAGTTACATTCTCTTGATTTTTAAAAGTTCATTTTGGGTTTTTACATTCTCTTGATTTTTCAAAGTTAATTTTGAATTTCTTTCATGAAATGCAAGAATTGGAATATTTCAGTAGTGTTTTGTCATGGTTTACCATGTCACAGTTACATTCTCTTGATTTTTTAAGTTCATTTTGAATTTCTTTCGTGAAATGCAAGAGTTGGAATATTTCAATAGTGTTTTATCGTGGTTTACCTTGTCACAGTTACATTCTCTTGATTTTTTAAAGCTCATTTTGGATTTCTTTCCTTGAAATGCAAGAGTTCGAATATTTCGGTAGTGTTTTGTCGTGGTTTACCTTGTCATAGTTACATTCTCTTAATTTTTCAAAGTTCATTTTGAATTTCTTTCATTGAAATGCAAGAGTTGAAATATTTCAGTAGTGTTTTATCTTGGTTTAACTTGTCACTGTTACATCCTCTTGATTTTTCAAAGTTCATTTTGGATTTTTACATTCTCTTGATTTTTCAAAGTTCATTTTGAATTTCTTTCGTGAAATGCCAGAGTTGGAATATTTCAGTAGTGTTTTGTCGTGGTTTACCATGTCACAGTTACATTCTCTTGATTTTTCAAAGTTCATTTTGAATTTCTTTCGTGAAATGCAAGAGTTGGAATATTTCAATAGTGTTTTATCGTGGTTTACCCTGTCACAGTTTCATTCTTTTGATTTTTCAAAGTTCATTTTGGATTTATTTCCTTGAAATGCAAGAGTTGGAATATTTCAGTAGTGTTTTGTCGTGGTTTACCTTGTCACAGTTACATTCTCTTGATTTTTCAAAGTTAATTTTGGATTTCTTTCCTTGAAATGAAAGAGTTGGAATATTTCAGTAGTGTTTTGTCATGGTTTACCTTGTCACAGTTACATTCTTTGATTTTAAAGTTCATTTTTGGATTTCTTTCGTTAAAATGCAAGAGTTGGAATATTTCAGTAGTGTTTTGTTATGGTTTACCTTGTCACAGTTACATTCTCTTGATTTTTCAAAGTTCATTTTGGATTTCATTCCTTGAAATGCAAGAGTTGGAATATTTCAGTAGTGTTTTGTCGTGGTTTAACCTGTCACAGTTACATTCTCTTGATTTTTCAAAGTTAATTTTGAATTTCTTTCCTACGTACGCGCGCGTACGTAGGAAAGAAATTCAAAATGAACTTTGAAAAATCAAGAGAATGTAACTGTGACAGGTTAAACCACGACAAAACACTACTGAAATATTCCAACTGTTGCATTTCAAGGAATGAAATCCAAAATGAACTTTGAAAAATCAAGAGAATGTAACTGTGACAAGGTAAACCATAACAAAACACTACTGAAATATTCCAACTCTTGCATTTTAACGAAAGAAATCAAAAATGAACTTTGAAAATCAAAGAATGTAACTGTGACAAGGTAAACCATGAAAAAACACTACTGAAATATTCCAACTCTTGCATTTCAAGGAAAGAAATCCAAAATTAACTTTGAAAAATCAAGAGAATGTAACTGTGACAAGGTAAACCACGACAAAACACTACTGAAATATTCCAACTCTTGCATTTCAACGAAAGAAATCCAAAATGAACTTTGAAAAATCAAGATAATGTAACTGTGACAAGGTTAACCACGATAAAACACTATTGAAATATTCCAACTCTTGCATTTCACGAAATAAATTCAAAATGAACTTTAGAAAATCAAGAGAATGTAACTGTGACATGGTAAACCACGACAAAACACTACTGAAATATTCCAAATCTTGCATTTCACTAAAGAAATTCAAAATGAACTTTGAAAAATCAAGAGAATGTAAAAATACAAAATGAACTTTGAAAAATCAAGAGAATGTAACAGTGACAAGTTAAACCAAGATAAAACACTACTGAAATATTTCAACTCTTGCATTTCAATGAAAGAAATTCAAAATGAACTTTGAAAAATTAAGAGAATGTAACTGTGACAAGGTAAACCACGACAAAACACTACCGAAATATTCGAACTCTTGCATTTCAACGAAAGAAATCCAAAATGAGCTTTAAAAAATCAAGAGAATGTAACTGTGACAAGGTAAACCACGATAAAACACTATTGAAATATTCCAACTCTTGCATTTCACGAAAGAAATTCAAAATGAACTTAAAAAATCAAGAGAATGTAACTGTGACATGGTAAACCATGACAAAACACTACTGAAATATTCCAATTCTTGCATTTCATGAAAGAAATTCAAAATGAGCTTTGAAAAATCAAGATAATGTAAAAACCCAAAATGAACTTTTAAAAATCAAGAGAATGTAACTGTGACAAGGTAAACCATGACAAAAACACTACTAAAATATTCCAACTCTTGCATTTCAATGAATGATATCCAAAATGAAATTTGAAAAATCAAGAGTATTTTAAAATCGAAAATTAACTTTGAAAAATCAAGAGAATTTAATTGTGACAAGGTGAACCAAGACAAAACACTACTGAAATATTCCAACTCTTGCATTTCAAGGAAAGAAATCCAAAATGAACTTTGAAAAATCAAGAGAATGTATCTGTGACAAGGTAAACCACGACAAAACATTACTGAAATATTCCAACTCTTGCATTTCAAGGAAAGAAATCCAAAATGAACTTTGAAAAATCAAGAGAATATAACTGTGACAAGGTAAACCACGATAAAACACTACTGAAATATTCCAACTCTTGCATTTCATGAAAGAAATTCAAAATGAACTTTGAAAAATCAAGAGAATGTAACTGTGACATGGTAAAGCACGACAAAACACTACTGAAATATTCCAACTCTTGCATTTCACGAAAGAAATTCAAAATGAACTTTGAAAAATCAAGAGCATGTAACTGTGACAAGGTAAAGCACAACAAAACACTGCTGAAATATTCCAACTCTTGCATTTCAACGAAAGAAATCCAAAATGAACTTTGAAAAAAATCAAGAAAATGTAACTGTGACAAGGTAAAGCACAACAACACACTACTGAAATATTCCAACTCTTGCATTTCAACGAAAATAATTCAAAATGAACTTTGAAAAATTAGGAGAATGTAACTGTGACAAGGTAAATCACGACAAAACACTACTTAAATAATCCAACACTTGCATTTCAATGAAAGAAATTCAAAATGAACTTTGAAAAATCAAGAGAATGTAAAAATCCAAAATGAACTTTGAAAAAATCAAGAGAATGTAACTGTGACAAGGTAAACCACGACAAAACACTACTGAAATATTACAACTCTGGCATTTCAAGGAAAGAAATCCAAAAAGAACTTTGAAAAATCAAGAGAATGTAACTGTGACAAGGTAAAGCACAACAAAACACTACTGAAATATTCCAACTCTTGCATTTCAATGAAAGAAATCCAAAATGAACTTTGAAATATCAAGAGAATGTAACTGTGACAAGGTAAACCACGACAAACCACTACTGAATTTAAGTATGTTTCATCTCATTTGAAGACATGTAAAAAAAGGTTGAAATAAAAATATATCATGTTAAAAAAAATAAAAAAAAAAATGGGGAGGGGGGAGGGGCAAAAAGTTGGAGGAGGGGCGCCCTTCGAGTTTGGGGATAGGGGACCTATGGAGAGTTGAAGTCCCTGGTGGTTAGGGTCGTTGGTGCTTATGATCCATGATGGTTCATACTCATGTATACACTACTTGATCTGTAAGGATTTCTATTGATTGTTCTGAATTTCTTTATTAAGATTATTTTCTTGCCATCTAAATCTTTCTTAGTATCAAGTTTTTAGTATACTATAATGTTAAACTCTATTTTAAATTGACAACACTGTTCAAACGCCACTTGTGTATTATACAGAACACGAAGAAGTAAAGCGTAGTACTCACTCTCTTTGAAAAGGTGTACAGCTTCCATAGAATCCAAACTATCATATCTACGGAATCGCCGTTAAACCTTTTTCATGATATTAAACCAATGAGGAAGAAAAGAGTAGTGGCTATAGCTTCCATAGAATTCAATACATGCATTCTACTCTAATGTTTTCAGCTTCAAAGTAACTGGAAAAATTTATTGCAAAATCAATTAAGTGGCCCATCCATCGCAAGCCCCTAAAGGTAATTTTGAACCACCTTCATATGGCTAAATGTTCTTTTTAGACCCCGATGAGAAGCTGTTGAAGAAAACCTTACATATACCTTTAAATTATGGGATCTCTCGTAACCTAATAGATCTCTTGGATGAAATATTACGAGACACAAACTAATATGCAAAAGGTTACATGAAAATGTAAGAATAGGAGAAGGATGCAAATCAACCTGCTGTTTCACTGTTACAACAGCCTCGGTTAGAAGACAAGTGACAATGAGAATTAATATATAATTTTCTGCCACGTAGCCGTGCTGGGGACCAGTGGCACAAATATATATATATATATATATATATATATATATATATATATATATATATATATATATATATATATATATATATATATATATATATATATATATATATATATATATATATATATATATATATATATATATATATATATATATATAAAATCGTAATAATTAAGAGAAGAAAGAAAACGCTTTCCTAATCTCGATTATTGGTTGCTTCTTGAATAAAACAATTCCGAATATCCCCACTTTGAACCAATACAACAATAACAAGCTTCATACTTTGTTACACTCAAAAGTTCTGCTGATTTTTTTTTTTTTTTTTTTTTTTTTTTTTTTTTTGAATAGAATTGCTTGGAATTATGAACGAACTATTAGTAAAATGCAAATGCAAAACACAATTTAAACCAAAAAAATAAACAAACTGTTTTATATTATATAAGGTCTCATCAAGGTATTAGGGAGGGGAGCCATGATTCTGTTAAACTGGAAACTACCCTGAAAATCCCATAAGTAGGATTTTGAGATGTCAGCTAAACTAGAAGTGACATTGGAAATATAATAAATGAATCATCCTTTAATGCAATGAATTTAGAATTTCATTATTGTAGAATTAAGCTAGGAACAGGGAATAGCCTGCACTGTTATCAAATAACATATACTAAATTTTGATTCCGTAGCAAAAAGAAATTTATCTGAAGTACCAAGAAATCTAGTTGCAGGATAGAATCGATAATGTTCTATCAAATTTTGTCTCACCCAGGGAGGGCTAAATTTAAAATCACTGGGCTAAGTAACGAAAAGCTGTTAAAAAAAAAAAAAAAAAAAAAAAAAAAAAAAAAAAAAAAAAAAAAATATCCGTTACCCTAATATACCAGATATATGCAATATCAGTTTTCTTTTTTCTAGGCACGTATGCAAGACTTTGTTTCACGGGAGGGGGGATTTCAAAAAATGTGTGAATTATCTTGTAAGAATCAAAACTATCTAACATCAATTTCAGGATGGACCCGGGCCCCCTAAATACAGAACTACCTTTATCAATGAGAAAGAAGTCACGCCTAGTTTGAAAATGCTTTACAAAACTTAATTTTGCTTAATTTTTTTGGTAAAAATTGAAATATTGATAAATACTAAAACTTTGTGAGTCTGAAGGCTCTTTGGTCTCGAATATTGAACTATTAAAAGATATCTGGAATATTAGCCCCTTATTAGATCATACCTGCTGCATAAAGAAATAATGCTACATCGATTTTTGCCAATACTGTTGCTGTTAACCTATATGCTTTAATTGTTAAGTCTATCAGGTACGTGTAAACAGGCAAATATTACCTAGCCAGTTTTCTAAACCAATAGGGTTTCTTTAGCCGCATCTGTGAAGCTTTTTTTGCGAATTTTCTTCCTAGCCACTTAGCTTGTATTTTGAGATGTGCGTCAAAACTCCTCAGTATGTGCGTCTGTTATTTCCGATTGTTCGACTTCAATCCAATTTCAGTGTGGTGACCACTGTTTCATGACTTGAGCCACTGTTGTTACTTCTAAAACCTTGAACGTCTTAATACTCGTTCATCTTCTCCGGTGAATCAAGAAATTGTTAGTTTTGTTTGCGATGGTACCATCTGGGGATGTCCAAGTCCATTTATGGATTATTTTGGCACTGAGAGAGCGTACCGTCGACAAGCAAATATTATCCCCATGGCAAGATGACAATTGGAACCCCCCTTATTCCTTATGCTGCCAATACCGTACTTATCCACCAACAAGGCATTAAGATCTGTCTTGACTAACTTTTCCATGGAGGTCTTTTGCAACACAAGGTAAACAATGGACTGGGATCAAGTCAGCCACTGATTGAAGATTGTCGGAGAACCCATCCTTTTTAATGTTATCCTTATCATTTGTGTATGTGCAGCACACGGTCAATGACAATTTGACATGGTTAGAAGAAAATTTAACAAGCAATTGTGTTTTATTGACCAGTTTCTACGAGCTGATGGATTTTGTAGCTTCTGGGTCTAATAGAGCTGCAGCTCCGGTAAAGAACTTTCAGAGTTTTTACTTTATAAGTAAAGGCACTACTGATTTTCTTCTCGCTGCAGCCTTTCCTCCTTGTTTCCTGGTGAAATGCTAGAAGGTGAAAACACGCAACTTGATCGATGGAAGGAGCACTTCGCAAAGCTACTAAAGGCCGAAAGAATCGACGTTGATCCCAACCTAACCGCGCCCGCTCAGCAAACAACAGGTCAAAATCTACCAGAGCCTGAGCCTCCTTCGGTAGAAGATATAAAAATGCCTTGCGGAGAATGAAGAACAACAAGGCACCCGGAACCTGCGGGATCACCGTCACCTGCTAAAGATCGGTGGACTGGCAATGCTGCTTTGGCTACGCACGCTGCTTTCCCTCGTCTGGTCAACCGAATTGATATTTCAAGAATGGAAGGAAGGGATAATCCTTCCTTTAAGGAAGCGCAAAGGTAACCAAAGTGATTGTTCGAATTACAGAGGAATCACCCTCCTGTCAGTTCCTGGCAAACTATTCGCCATGACGTTGCTTGATAGAAGTGTCTAGTTTATCCGTAAGTGCCGCCAGATTCAGCGAGCAGGTTTCATGCCCAACAGAAGTATTCTGCAGCTGAAGTCGAGGCAGTCCGCAATACACTGTCGGAAGAAGCCCGGAAAGCGGGACTACATATAAGCTGGCAGAAACCAAAAATAATGATCATCGACCCGGCAGGTAATTCCGCCAACTCACCAGCATTCAACGTATTAGGACACACTGTTGAAGTTGTCATTTTTTTACTTACCCTGGATCTGCCGTCTCGGATAACGGCTCAATTGAAATGGAATTCAAGTTGGGCATAGCTAAAGCCGCGTGTATTATGGATCTATTATGCCGTTCCGTGTGGTCAAAGCCAAAGATCTGCCGAAAAACAAAAATGCCAATCTACAACACGACCGTAACGCAAGTCCTTCTCTACGGTGCTGAAACTTGGCCGACTGCTGCTTCTGTTCGTGATTCCATAGATGTGACTCAAACAAACTTCTTAAGATGAATCAAAGGGGTCGAGTGGTACGACTTCGTCTCAAAAACCTGACTACTGAAACTAAAGGATAAGACCCCCCAAATCTCGTCAGTCCACCATAAGAACCCTACGGTGGCTTGGTCACTTAATTCGCATGCCAGTAGAAGCACCCATCGGCACACTTTTCAATTTTGATCCTCTTGAACGCGGCTGGAAACGCCCCCGTGGAAGACCCCGGCTAAGATGGAGAGACAGCCTTACCCAGTACCTCTCCATGATATGTGCTGATCTCCAAGAAGCATTCACGCTTGTGCAGGACCGGTTGGAATGGAGGCGAAGAGTCCCATCTCTTTCTAAGCTGGGCCACCAGCAGGAGCTTTAAGTCGAGGCTTTAATGAATAGTCATCAGAATCCCAGGTTTGAATCCAAGGCTTGTCGTTGATGTCTCTCGACGCTGGACCACCAGCAGGAGCTTTAAGTCAAGTAAGTCAAGTCAAGACTTTCATGAGCTGTCATCAGCTTTAGAAGTTTGAATCAAAGGCTTGTCGTTGACGTTATGACCAAGAATCAAAAACAGTTTTTCTTAGTTCTAAAAATAAACTTCTGAGGCATCATGTAATGTCTGATCGTGCAGTATACGGCATTATCTCTAAGGCATGGCCTTATAAATTGGGTTTCTCTTCCTTGTTTCTAGACAATAATCCTGGAAAGGTTGATCTGAAATTGCAAATTCCAAATTTTTGTTTTTTTTGGGGAAATTTTTTATCCCCTAGGCCCTTAATGTAGCTATAAGGCTTGGACACATAAGTAGACTAAAAACAACTTGAGATGCTGGGAGACTTATAGAAAAGAGTTAGCAATAGTCGCTTATAATGAAGTTCTAGTTCAAAAAAGACGGACTAAGCTCTCCCAGCTTCGACCTTTCTGATAATAGCTAAAATCCATTGGGCTTTCGGGGCTTGTGTAATCATGGGACCAAGTAAGTTATAACGGAGGAGGTCAGAGCTACTCTTTCACCTTTTTTTTAAAGAAACTCAATGACAAATTTGCACTTTGCCCAAGAAATACATGGAACATCTCAAACCTCTGCTCGAGGATGAAAAAGAACAGTTGTGACATACCTTGTCCAGGGGTGTAATTTCACATGGGACAGAGGAGGCAACTGCCCCCCCCCCAGACCTCATTTTGTCCCTTCTTCTGTTAAAATTTAGTTTCTGCAACAAAAAACTTGTCAAAACTAAGATAAGTCTGCATAATTCAAGCATCATGAGAAACAGGTCAATTTTCTTTTGTATATATTTGCCCTTTTGGCACTATATGGCTCATTTTTCCTTTTCACTGTCATTTTCACTTGATTTGGGAAAATTGGCTCCAACTTTGCCACCCCCACCCCCCGGATTTTGATTAAATTACGCCACTGATCTCATCATTTTGATATAGCGAGATTCTTTTCTACAAAGTACACTGTGTTCCTGTTTACAAACTATGATATTTTTTGCTCAAATCAAAGAATGATAACAGGTATCACTAAATAGATATAACAGCGTTCAATATTTTATTCCCTCATTTGGATGAAACTAAAGCTAATTATCCCTTTCTCAAATGTAAATTGGTGGCTGGGTTATAAGCTATTTGTAATGCATGCTAAGTAGCCTTGTGAAAACATTGGGAAAGAACTGAAACTTGCCAAAACAGCAATGTGATTTTAGTACCAGTTTCAAATAAAATAAAAAGCCATTCCGAATAAATCAAGCAGTCACTAAGAAACTAAAAGTAAAAATGACACGTTCTAATAGTGCACAAAACTGGAAAGAAAATGTAATTCTACTAAAAAAAAAAATGTCAAAAGTCAAAAGAACCTACTTTAAAAACAAAAGAGTCTTAAAAAAATCTTCTTTTTTTTAAAAAAAGAACCTACCAATCAAAACCAAAGAGTCTGAAAAAATTTGCCTGATTTTCGGAAAAAAGGAGGGACAGCCCCAAAAAGTAATCTTAATGAAAATCACACCATCGGATTCAGAATATCAGAGAACATTATTGTAGAGGTTTCAAGGTCCTGTCAAAAAATGTGAAATTTCACACTTTTTGCCAGAACCATGGTCAAGGATGTTTGTTTATTTGTTGTTGCTGTTTTTTTTTTTTTTTTTTTTCTGGCTGGTCAAATCTAACTAATGGTCCCACAAAAAAAAAAAGTTGAAGAGGGCAGATTTAAATGGAAATTAAAAGATCTAGTGTCCTTTTAAGAAACCAAAAAGATTGAATTGCAACTAGCTCCCTCCCACGCCCCTATTTCCACAAAGAAATCCATTTTAAATGGTTTTAAACCTTCTATTTAAGGTCATACTACGCATCTTGGCAGCTTTAAATACCTATATGGTTCACGAAACCCCTGGATAAGTTTAACTTTTTTTAAAACAGTTTTTTCTAAGGAAATTAAACAGCTACCCCCCCCACCCCGTCAATGCATCCACCCAAGCTATATTGATCAGTAGTGAATAAAATCTTTTTATTGTTCTAATTTTTTTAATCCAGCTTTTTTTCTTTTTTCTATTCCACGCAATCTAAAATTTGTTACATTTTTTTAAACATATAAATCTGGAAACAACTGTCAAAATCATTTTGTGACTGTTACACAACAGAAAAATGCGCATAACATCTCCAAATGTTGGATTAGCTGATTTTTGTTCAACTATTAAACAAAAAAAAAGTTTTTTTAAATGAAAGTAAGGAACGACGTTAAAACTTAAAATGAACAGAAATTATTCCGTATATAAAAGGAGCTGTCCCCTCCTCAACGCCTCGCTCTTTACGCTAAAGTTTTTTACTGTTAAAAAAAATAGAGTTGTGAGAAAGTCAGACTTTAGCGTAAAGAGCGAGGCGTTGAGGGGGGGGGACAGCTCCTTTCATATACAGAATAATTTCTGTTCGTCTCAAGTTTTAACGTCGTTCCTTACTTTCAGTTAAAAAAAACTTGTTTAATTTTTGAACGTTTTTGAATTAATACAGGTTTTGATTTTGGCTCGCCATACATGAATATTTAAAACAAAATTCACATATTAATTTTACTTTTATTTGGTTAAATGGCTTTCTCAAAACTTGTTTAATTTTACTTACGAACGTTTTTTATTAGTAATAAATACACTTAACTTACGAATTAACTTACGTAACGAACTTCTATATTCATATATTTTTAAAACGTATATTAGGGGGTTTCACCCCCTAGTCAATACCTCGCTCTTTAAGCTAAAAATAAATTTTGTTCCAATTCTTTAAAAATGACCCCTTAATCATCGTTTATTTTCATTATATAATTTCTGATCGTTTTTTAAATAATGCTGGGAAATCCAGCGCCCCCCTCATAGCAATGTCTCTTCCCCCATGAAAACTTCCTTCGTGGAAACATCCTCCCACATAACCCCCGACCCCCCCCCCACTACCAGAAAAAATCCACCCTGAAAACGTCTGTGTACTTCCCAATAACCCATACTATGTGTTAACATTGGGTAAAGTTCATAGCTTTCAGCCCTCCCCCCGGGGACTTCGTGAGATTAAGTCATCCTAAAAGACATAGTTATCATATTTTCGACCATGCTGAACAAAATGGCTATCTCGAAATTTTGATCGGGTGACTTTGGGAAAAAATGAGCATGGGAGGGGGCGTAGTTTGCCATCCATTATTTTGGTCACTTAAAAAGGGCACTAGAACTTTTAATTTCCGTTCCAATTAGCCCTCGCACGATATCCTAGGACCACTGGGTCGCACCCCTGGATAAAAAAAAAAAAAAAAGCACGCATCCGTGATCTTTCTTTTGGCAAAAAATGCAAAATTCCACATTTTTGTAGATACGAGCTTGAAACATCTACAGTAGGGTTCTCTGATACGCTGAATATGACGGTGTGATTTTCATTAAGGTTCTATAACTTTCAGGGGGTCTTTCTCCCTTTTTTCGAAAATCAGCCAAATTTTCTCAGGCGCGTAACTTTTGATGGGTAGGACTAAACTTGAAGAAACTCATATATTTGATATCAGCATTAATAGCTGATTCTTTTGATGTATCAATTGGTATCAAAATCCCGTTTTCTAGAGTTTCGGTTACCATTGAGCCGGGTCGCTCATTACTTACAGTTTGTTACCACGAACTGTTTGATTAGCTTCATTAATGTAATAATCGTTTTCTATGCTTCATCCTATTTCATAGTTTTATATTGTAGTTTTTATCGTTTTTTTTTATCGGCTCGATTAACTTTCTATCCGCCATTAAAAAGCCCAGATAGAGGTTCTGGCAAGTACTTGCACATTCCTTAAGTTGTTCCGTCCCCTTTAAAAAGAGATAAAGGGGAAAATGTTTTCGGTTTTTCTTATCCTTCCCTTTCTGGTCAATTTTCTTGATACGAAAGGAAGTCTCTATTAACTTTGCTCTTACCCAATTTACTACATATGTTTCTTGTAGCTTTGACAGGCGCTTTGCATATTTGATCTTACAGAATAAGAGATAACACTAGTTATACAGAATCTTGAGAACTTTGCAGCCTACACTTACAGGCTGAAACTTTTAATTATTGTCTTTTTAGGGCCAAAAACAATTCAATTGAACCATAGTTAGATCTTTTAACATTCTTTTCCTTTTTCTTGTCTATTTTCTTTTATTTCAAAGACAGTTGCAATAGCAACATATCAAAAACATTAGACATGGTGCCCAATTCTGTCCTTGCAAAAAAAAAAAAAAATACATATTGATGATTATTCCTCAGCTTTTATGAAATGCAATTTGGTTTTAACTTTTTTTAGCTGAATTATATTACAGGTTATAATGTTCAAGATACAGATTCACAGGAGGCAGGGCTTGTGGCCCAGATTCTGCTAAAAAGCATTTTTTCCCCCAATTATTTTCAATAGCCTCACGTTCTGTGATCTATATTACATCAATTGAGTGGCATTTGTACGGGTGCGTATATTGCACAGAATTGGAGCATTTGGACTCCTCCTCCCAAAATCTCGAGATGTTTCATAATTTTCTCCATCATTCTTTATGTTTTCCTTGTGTAGTCACCTATGTGTCGTGTTTATTTGTTAGAATCGTTGCCCCTTCAGAAATAAATTTCTGTATACGTACGTGAATTGATACATATTTAATTACTTACGTAGAATACGTACGCAATTAGTAATGTTGCAGTTCAGTCTTATCAAAGGAAGTAGGTGAAATATTGATTACAGGATTTTACGTGGTCTAGACGAAAAAGACCAAAACAGACAAAGCTAAATAAAAGAGTTTAAAAAATTATGAGACTTTTCATTAACAAACTAAAATAGTAACACTCTGTCTGACAACAGACAAAAAATATCACTTTTCGTTAAGGTATATAAATTATGCGACACTTTACCCAATGGAAGAAGGGAATTCGGGGTTCTGGGGGTCTTAGTTCCCTCAATACACCCCTTCGTTGGTTCAGGGCAAAGCATATATGTTTCAAATCTAACCATTTCAAAAACTAGAGGAGGTGTGAAATTCCGTAGTTCAATAGCCCTGTTTAACAAATTGTTGCCTTATGTTTTCCTGTCGTTTTTCAGCACGGAGTTTAGAAGGCTTTTGACCAGTTAAATAGGCTTCTCCTGGGTTTTTTTTTTCTGTATGTGATATCTTTTATTTGTATGAAATCCAATTGAAGGAATTTCTGTTCAATAACCTGGGAAGGCTGTGCTAGAACGACAGAAGGCATCCTGAGATGTTAGAAAGAGTCCCTGACTTTTATAGCTTTGAAGTCTACTAGTAACTAGATAGAAAACAACTATTGGCCAAATATTTCTTAGGAAATCTATTTTACTGCAAAAAAGTGGCCACCAAATTATGAAGAAATTTGAGCACCTCTGTACAGAATGATGGCAGGTCTTGAAAATGGCACATGTCTCCAAAATTGAATACTACTCTGTCCGTTTAGCTCAAGGTTCTTTTCTAAATTTTTGATCGATTGAACCCTCTTCCTAGGTTCAACAACCCTTTCATAGTTTCTACAATCCACCCTCCTAAACGAAGTGGCAAGAAATGAAAATACCCGGGAGAGAAATCCCTCCTTACTTAGCCAACACGACTGGACTGACTCTGATAATCTAACTATGTACAACCTATGCCACTGTCTAATGTAGGGTTCTATATTTACAGTTAATTCTTGTTGCCATTAGTAAAAAAAAAATTATAAGAAAGAAGCATTTTAAAATGTGTTTTGTTTCTAGTAAAACGGAAATAACAGTTTAGTTTTTAAAGTTCTTAGCTCCCCCCCCCCCCACCTGTTTGTGATAATCTCTGCTCGATTTAAGTTTGACTAAATTTTTTAAAAACGAGTTTTTTTGACTGGACAAAAGGAACAACATTAAAACTTAAAAAGAAAAGAAACTATTCCGTATATGAGTGGGTTACCCCCAGCCCCCCCATCAATACCTTGCTCTTCACGCTAAAGTTTTCTATTACTTTAAAAAAAAGCTTCTTACCATAGGCAGCGCGCTAGCGCTGCCTTAGTAAAGAACGATGTGGGCACAATGTGTTTTTTTTTCCATACCCGGGCACTTCGTATCGAAGGAGTTGTCATAGAAATTTCAAAAAGGGCTCATTAGATTGGAAATTTGAGTGATTAGTGCCATTTTTAACAGTCGAAAGTGATTGGAGGGCAACTATCCCCCCCACGCCCATCATTCCCCCAAACACATCCAATCAAAGATTTGAGATAACCATTTTGTTCAGCATAGTTGATTTCCAGATCGAAAATATGTTTTTGAGGAAGACACTCTCCCAGAACCCTCAGGGCACGGGTTTTAAGTTATGCCCTGGGGGCATATAAGGTTTTTATAGAAGGCATTGTCGTAGAAACTTCAAAACAGGCTCATTCGATTTGAAATTCGAAGACCTAATGCCCTTATTGATAGTCAAAAGGGATTGGAGGGGAACTAGCCCTCCCCTCAAGCCAATCATTTCCCCACCCACATCCAATTAAAATTATGAGATATCCATTTTGTTCAGCGTAGTTAATTTCCAGATAGAAAATATGTTTTTGAGGAGGACACTCCCCCAGAGCCCTCAGGGCAATGGTTTTAAGTTATGCCCTGGGGGCATATAAGGTTTTTGAAGAAGGCGTTGTCGTAGAAACTTCAAAAAAAGCTCATTCGATTGGAAATGTAATAGTCGAAAGTGATTGCAGGTCAACTAGCCCCCCTCCCCCCACCCACCATTCCCCCAAACACATCCAATAAAATTTTGAGATAGCGATTTTGTTCCGGGTAGTTGATTTCCAGATAGAAAACATATTTTTGAGAAGGACACTCCCCCACAACCCTCAGGGTAAGGATTATAAATTATGCCATGGGGGCATATAAGGTTTTTATTGAAATCTTTGTCGTAGAAACTTGAAAAAGGGCTCATTCGATTTGAAATTCAAAGGACTAGTACACTTTTTAAAAGTCGAAAGTGATTTGAGGGCAACTAACCCCCCTCTCACGCCCATTTTTTCCCCAAACACATCCAATCAAAATTTTTAGATAATCATTTTATTCAACGTATTTAAAAGTTTTGGAAATTAGGTCTTTAAGGATGACAACCCCTCCCCACACAGCCATCAAGTCAAGGGTTGTAAGTTGTTCCCTGGGGGCATATAAAGTTTTTATTGAGAGAGTTGTCGTAGAAACTTTAAAAGTGCTCATTCAATTGGAAATTGAAAGGGCTAGTGTCTTTTTTAATAGTTGAAAGTGATTGGATAGCGACTAACGCCCCTCTCACCCCCACCATTTTCCCAAACACATCGAATTAAAATTTTGAGATATCCATTTTGTTCAACGTAGTTCAACGTTCTGGAAATAATATCTTTGAACAGGACACTCCCCCCACAGTCTTCAGGTCAAGGGTTATAAGTTATGCCCTGGGGCATATAAGATTTTCATTGAAAGCTTTGTCGTATATACTTGAAAAAGGGCTCATTCGATTGGAAATTCAAAGGGCTAGTGCCCTTTTTAATAGTTGAATGTGATTGGATAGCGACTAACGCCCCTCTCACGCCCATCATTTTCAGAAATATATCCAGTCAAAATTTGTTTTGCAGGCCAAACTATAGTCTTAAAAAACGAAAAGATTTAAAGTATTATTTTCTTTTAAAAAGACTATGTCAATATAAAACGAATAGAAATTAATTTAAAAAAAACTTTTTTCACAAAATAAACTTTTCAAAGAAAAGTAAAGAACTCCATTAAACAAAAATGAGCAAAAACAAAATCAAATAATCTACCAAGCGTGAAACTACCACAAATCAGCATCGGTAAATAAATGAACCCTAAACGAACAGAAATTACAATAAATAACCGAGTCAAACTCAAAACGAGCAGAAATTAACGTATTTTGGGCGCAAAACCCCTATGCCTTCCCAAGGCCAGAACAAAATTTGCACTTTACTGAAAAAAATATAAATATTTTTACTTTTATAACTTTAATAAATCGAATAATATTAAAATTTTGATCACTAAATATCAGTATATGTATATTAAACTGACAATGCACATTCATTTGTATTTTTTCAATAAAGTGCAAACTCTGTTCTGGCCTTGGGAAGGCATAGGGGTTTTGCGCTCAACTTATGTTAATTTCTGCTCGTTTTGAGTTTGAATCGGTTAATTATTGTTATTTCTGTTCGTTTTGGGTTTCATTTATTCATCGATGCTGATTTGTGGTAGTGTCACGCTTGGTAGATTATTTGATTTTATTTTTGCTAATTTTTTGTTTAATGGAGTTCTTTACTTTTCTTTGAAAAACTTTGTGGAAACCGTTTTTAAATTAATTTTAATTAAACGGTCCTTGTGTTTCAAGAATCATTCTAAAAACACTGGTTCAATCAGTGAAACTTTAGCGTAAAGAGTGAGGTATGGAGGAGTGGGTGGTAACCCCTTCATATGCGGATTAATTTCTGCTCGTTTTAAGTTTTAATGTTGCTTCTTACTTTCAGTTGAAAAAAAAACTTTTTTTCATTTATTTTCTGATCGTTATCAAATAATTCTGAGAAATTTGGCTTCCCCTCAGTTTAAATTCCCTCTCCTTACGGGAAACTCCTCCGTGGTAAGTTTCTCCCACTTAAAATACCCCCTTCCTGGACAATTCCCTCCGGGCAACTAGAGTCTCGCTGAAAATTCCCGCCGTAAAATTTCTTGCGAACGATTCTACCTTAAAAATTCTCCTTTGCATACTTTCAATTGAAAAAGACTTTCACTGCATTGCTTTTCCTAAGGCCATAACATTTACAATGATCTAAAAATATGAAAATTGCAATTTGAAATCTCACAGCGTTAAAAAACAACCATCATATTCACAATTTGAATTACGAATTAAGACTATTTGAACTGGACTTGTTAGGAGTTTCAGAAATTCATATCACGGAGGGTTAATGGCGTTTACCCCCTCTGGATAATACCCCCCTCCAAAAAGTAAACCCCGGAAAATACCCCCCAAGGAAAATACCCCCCCCCCCCGAAAATACTCTTCCCCGCGGAAAATACCCCCCGGAAAATACCTTTCCCGAAAAATACCCCACCGCCGCGCGGAAAACACCCCCGCCAAAAAAATATCCCCCGGAAGAAAACCGCAGAACATACCCCACCCCTTCAGAAAGTTCTAAAACACGCGGTTGGTTGGTCTCCAGTCCATCTGGACTTTAAAAAAGGAATATAACCCTCAATTTCTGATCTAATGATCACACTTTGAAGTTTCTGCGACCTTCAGGCGGAGGTGTGGATCAGGAAGGGGCAGACTCCCTCCTGTACGGAATAATTTCTGCGCATTTTGGGGTTTAATGCTATTCTTTACTTTCATACACAGCGTAGACCAGAAATATTCCTAGAAATCATAAGGGAGTAAATATCAATTTTACATTTTTGATACGTTTTTTAAAGTTTCTTTTGTACTCCTTCCCCCCTCTCCAAAAAAAACCTTTGCTGGAAAATACCATTTTGCTGGCTTTTTGTTGGGAAGATTTTCCACCGAGAAGGGGATTGTCGCCATGGTTTTAAAAACAATCAGAAATTAGTCTTTTTCAAATGAAAGTACGCCAAGTAAAATGTTTCACCCAAGATCGTCCGCAAGAAATTTTCTTGATAGAATTTTCAGCTAGAATTGAACTGTGTTGGGGGAATTTTTCCGGTTGGGGGTTGTTTTACGTGAAAAGAACCTTCCACGGAGGAATTTTTCCGTGGGGGTGGAGGAATTTTCATGGAGGGGGACCCAGATTTCCTGGCATTATTTAAAATCGATCAGAAATTAAACTAAAATTTTTTTTTCAACTGAAAGTAAGGAGCAACATCAAAACTTAAAACGACAGAAACTATTATATAAACTAAAGGGTTTGCTCCCTTCTCAAGACCTTGCTCTTTACGCTGAAGTTTTGACTATTTGTCCCAATTCTTTAAGAACGGCATCTGAAACACAATGACAGTTTAATAAGAATAATAAGCTTTTTTTTCAAAAATTCGTCAATTATTAAGGAGAGTGGGTACATCTGTGTATAGGGAAGGGGCTAAGATACCCGAAGGAGTGCACTTCAATAGCCTAATTTTCTAAGCTTCACAGAGCCTTCAGATACAAACTAAATGATTGTTTGGGACTTGTTGTCTAATTCTTCTTGGTTCTCACGTATATAGGTTCAGTCTACACCTTTATTATGGTGCTGAGGGGGGGGGGGGTAGTAGTATCCTAGTAGTGACTAATTTAATTCAGGCTATTTTTGATGATATCGTGCACGCGAGGTATAATTTTCAATAATTTGTTCTGAAAGAGTGTCAGTGGGTTCAGAGCGGGAAGAGGAGATGGTGCCTGAAACCACCTCGAGGGAGCCGAATTTTCCGGCATGATCTGATTAACAACCAGAAATTAAAATTTAAAAAATCAGTATTGTCAACTGAAAGTACAGGAAGTACTGAAAGTACAGTTCATAAATGAGTGGGGCTGCACCCTCCTAAATGCCTTGCTCGTTAAACTTAAGTTTCAATTGCTTTGACCTGGGATTATCGACTTTGGAAGCGTTTCAATGACTCATGAGCAACCAGGCCAAAATGAGTGAGGGTAGTGCCCTGGCCACAAAACATGTTTTTTAAAGAAAAGTAAAGAGCTTCATAAAGAAATAGTCTTTCATAAAGAAAAAGTCAAATAATTCTCAAAGTAAAAAACTATGGAGTCTAATAGATAAAAAGAAAAAGATATAAATATTTTTTCCATGAAAAAGACTATGTTAATAAAAAGCAAACATAAATTAATTTAAATTTTTTCCACGAAACAAGTTTGTCAAAGAAGAATAAAGAGCTCCATTAAGCCAAAAATGATTAGAAATAAATTCAAATAGTTTTTTAAGCGTAAAACTACCACAAATCACCATCGATAAATAAACTAAACCTAAAACGGACAGAAATTACAATAAATAACCGATTCAAAAAGAAAACAAGCAGAATTAACCTGATTAGGGCTGACGATCCCCATCCCTTCCATGGGCGCCCATTGACTGAATTTTAGGGGGGGGCTTACCTGGTCTAATCGGCACTTCCAGTGCTGTATAATTGAAATTTCAAGGCAAAATATCATGGGCAGCGCCATAGCGCTGCCTAAGTAAAGAGCGATGTGGGCACAATATATTGTTCTTGTTTTTTAGACCAGGGCACAGACCAGCATGGGCGCCCATAAGCTGAATTCCAGGGGGGGGCAAACTTCGTCTAATTGCTACTTTTAATGCTATATAATAAAAATCTCAGAACAAAAATATAAAAATAAGGCAGCATCATTCAGCCAGGGGGGGGGGCAAGAGCCCCCCCCGCCCCCCCATATGGGCGCCCATGCAAGACCAGGGCTTCTTATAGAAAGAACTGTCATAGGAACTTCAAAAGAGCTCATGGAGGGCAGCCATCTCCCCCTCCCCCACGTCAATCACTTCCCCAAACACATCCAATCAAAATTTCATTTTGTTCAGTGTAGTTTCAAGGTCTGGAAATTATGACTGAGAATGACCCCCCCCCCACAACCCTCAGAGCAAGGGGTATAAGTTATGACATGTGCGGATATAAGGTTTTTTATAGGAAGGGGGCTCATTTGTTTGGTAATCAGAAGTTCTACTGGCCTTTTTAACAGTCAAAAGTGATTCGAGTGATTGGGGAGAGGTCATCCAGCCCCCTCCCCATACACCAATCATTTCCCCAAACATATTCAATCATAATTTTTTTTAGATAGCCATTTTGTTCAGCGTAGTTGAAAGGTCCAGAAATTATGTCTTTGAGGATAACCCCCCCTCCCCCATATAGCCCTCAGGGCAACGACTGTAAGTTACACCCTGGGGGCATAAACGATTTTACAAGAAGGGGTGTTGTACAAGCTCTGAAGAGGACTTAATCTACTTATAATCAAATGCTATAGCGTTATGTATAATAGTAGAAGGTATCTACAGATCCCTTGACCGCCCCCTGCCCACACACACACACACACATGTCGTATTTTCCAGAAACGCATCTGATAGAAATTTTAAGATGGCCATTTGTTGTCGTAGAAACTTCGAAAAGGGCTTAGTCGGTTGGTAATTGAAAGGGCTATTACCTTCTTTAATAGTCAAAAGTGATTGGAGGGAAACCACCCCACCCTCCCCCCATGCCCATCATTTCCCCAAACACTTCCAGTCAAATTCTTGAGATAGTTATTTTGTTTGACGTAGTTTAAAAATCCAGAAATTATGTGTTGGAACCCTCGGTCCCAGTTTTTTCAGATAAATGTCCCTCCCAGATTCATTTCTTTTGGCCCCTCAATTATTTTCCTTCCCCGAGTAATAAATATTAATTTTCCTTTTATTTTTGTGACGCCATTTTGGGTCTTCTTAGTTGCGTACGTGTTTAATAGACCACGAGGTAAGAAATTGCGCAGTTAGGGAAGTTGATCAGTAGACTAGTAAGTCCTAGGAGTGGCTGGAAAGATTCCTTTACCACTCTTGTAACCCCTGTCACAGCCCGCGACTAGTGGGCTGGGAGAGAGAGTCCTTTTTCGTTCAGTTCTTATATACAACGTTTTGTGAATACAATAAGGTTTTTTTATGTACTCTTTTAACTTTTCAGCTTAGGTCGAAACTAAAGAGATAGTTAGAAAACCTTATCGGTAAACTTTGGCTTTAAATGTGGCCATAGACCATCCGATCACGTTAGTAACCGCGGAAATCCCACTAATTTGGGGCCGACGAGGGATTTCCCCCTCCAGTAAGTGGCATAGCAACTCTTCGCGCCATTTTTGCCTTTAATAAGTGGTGACCCCCGCACGTCACACATCCTCCTCGAATAAGTGGTGCCAGCGGTACCCACACGTCCAATAAGTGGTGGCAGCTAGAAAAGGACCTATCAACAGCACTGATAGCAAAAGAATGTTGCGTTTTCGAAGAGACGGGTTAATTTTGCCTAGAAAGTAGCCTATTGTGGTAATATATAAAAAGACAAAAATACGCAATCAATTAATGCAATTATGAAGATCTATTATGGGCTAGGCCTTGTGAGATCATAATTGGAAAATTTACGAATCAATATACCGCGCAACTAATTAGTATTCAAAAATATAAGGCTAAAATTGCTGTGTGCCTTGTTAGACAAAAAAAAAAGAATAACGCGAAATTAATGAGTTGAGTTTATAGTGGGGGAATCTCCGTATTTAAAAGTATTACAGGGTTTAATGACAGATAAGAAAACGTTGAAAGTTGGGTTATTATTTGAGTGAATTGGCGAACTTAGAGATAATCTTCACTGACGAAGGTTATAAGAGTATTCAGGACGGCAAATTAGGAGAATTTGTCAGTTTGTGCACACATTGGACAAGGAAGGTGGGAAGCCCCTGTTCTATTGAGTATCCTGACCACGAGGAGATTATGTTTGGCGTACGAGTATTTAAGGAAGATACGTGATTTGTTTTGCAAGGTAGTTCTCCTGTTTGAGTTTAGTCCAGCTAATTCACTAGTGGAATATTCGCACGGTTTTTCTGATTATTTTCTCGTCCAACCCCTGTTAATTCGTTTTTCGGAGATATAATTCACTCGCGTAAAACTGCTTGTTGTGAAAGAAGTTGTTATTCCCTAATAAATTCTAGACATTCCGGTTATTTAAAAAATTGCTGAATCTCATTACACGGAGCTGATAATTCACAATAGTAATTGCGTACCATAGTTTTTGCGTGACAGTTTTTGAGCTTACCAAGATTGACTAATTGAATAAGAGATATTATAATCGGAAAGAAGTATACGCGGTAAAATGAGGAGGTACGAAAAAAACTTAGGAAAGATATGTGAAAAAACAAAACGAACCAACCCCTCAGAGGCTGTGCCAAATGAAGGGGAGTTACGAATAAAAGAAAATACAGATAGAGAACGAGCAAACTCAGAAAACGAATTAAGAGAATATAAAGACAGTGAGATTCAGAGTAGGCCGAGTAGAAGGAGCAGTGTTAAATCGAGATCCAACAGGAGCTTGCGAAAAAGCACTCAAATAGATATGACACAACAAATATTAAATTTCATGAAGGAAGTGAAAATAGCCAGAGAACGAGAAGACGAAAGAGATAGAAAAGAAAGGAAGAAAAGAGAGAAGAAAGAAAGAATAGCGAGAAAAAAAGGAAGAGGCTGATAAAATAGCTAGAGAGAAAGAAGACAGATATCACCAAGAGTTTAAAAGAACCATGATAGGCCTAAGAGAAGCCCGCTGGGGAATTCCAGAAAGTGAGATTTTATCACAACTAACTTCTAGGCTGTCAGATAGCCATAATAATTTGTCTAAGAATCAATCGCGAGAAAAAGAAAATTACCAGACATTAAACACTTTTACGTGAAAACATGATACTTCGTTGACAAGTCGGAGAGGTGGACCGGCCCATAAAACAAATGGGAAGGCTGTGCCACCCTGTCGGAAAAATGAAATACTTGATACGCGAGTTGAAAATGTTGATAATCCACAAAAATGGGATGCAGAAGTAAAAAGACCAAAAAGTATCGAAAATAAGACGCGCGAAAATAATTTTTCAGGAAAATTTGCAAATGATAGAAAACTTGAAAACATGTTTAATGAATATGACACGCTAACAAGTACAGGCCAAAATGAAACGCTGAGTGTACCAGAGAAAAATGAGACGAAATGTATTGTACGCGCTTTTCCTCGGAAAGTTTGATAAATTTTAGTAGAATATGAAAAACCAAATGTCGGAGTTCAGTTCCCATTTGATGACGCAATATTTGTTTCTGCGGAAAGAATAAAGAAGACTAAGAGAGAGAAAAGAGATATTAAACGGAGCTACAATGAGGCAATGCAATCAAAGATGGTGGACACTGGAGTCCAAATTAGATATAACGGTGATTTATTATTTTGCGCGAATAATAGAATTGAGAAAAGTAGAGACGAAAAGAGGAATACAAAGAAAAGACAGAATTTGGAGATTCAGCCTGCAGTGGCGAAAAACAATAGAATGTTGGATGGGCTGTGCCTTGAAAACATAGACAATAAGGGGAAAAAAGAGGTCAAAGACCCATGGGGAATAAAAGAAGATGGTTAGAAAAGAGAGATGACGGACCTACAACGGGTTGGGGGACCGTTGGGAAATATTGAATGTCGATTCGGATTGAAAAAACTTGGAAAGGAATCTGATATTGGTTTTATTAACTCAAAAGAGGGTTTGTTCCTTTATGAGGGGAAGGAATCCCTTGGGGAAGATCCCCAGCGGGAAGACGTAAAAGATTGCCCTTTTCCTCAATGCACAACTAGCAGACAAGTTGTGATCCCTTTACTGAAGTCTTGTCTTTCTAGTCTTCAATTTCATCTTCATACCTCATCACCGAGCATTATTCATTCGATTATTTTAGGGGATGTGACCCTGAAAAAAGCTATTCATGGTTCGCGCAGATTTTTACTTCATTTTCCTGAACCCCTATCGTTTTCACAGGCCTGTGTATTTTCGTCCTTAGACTATTTGAAATTATGCCAAGGGGCAATTTACTTTTTTATTGAGATGTGGGGTTGTTTCCACAGATGGAAATTAAGAGGCTAGCGCAGCCAAATCTTTCACGATGGCTGACATCATCACATGTGCCAGAAATTGATTCTCTGCTCCTCTCAAATGTAAATTCGTGAGAGCAAGAAATTTTTTGTTTTTGATTGTGCTGTGCACAATGAATTTCTACGAATCTTGAGGACATCAACTTTGAAAACCAAATGCAGATGTTAGACGATCTAGACCATGGTAGTCCTACAGTAGAGACGTGTCGAAGATGACCGATCCAGAGCCAAGCGGAGGAAGCACAGGCATTGGTAGAAGAGAAGATAAACAAGTTTAGTGATTTTAAGTTTGGTGTTATTTATTTTATGTCTGAGTTTCCAGCCAATCCACCGGAGATACGGGCCATCTATCTTAGAAGGGAGCGGTTGGAGTCCTTGGTCCCAGTTTGTTTAGATAAATTTCTCTCCCACGTTCATTTCTTTTGATCCCTTAAGTCTTTTCCTTCTCCGACTCATAAATATTAATTTTCCTTTATTTTTGTGACGCCATTTCGGGTCTGTTTAATTGCGTAAGTGTTTGATAGACCCCGAGGTAGGAAATTGCGCAGTTAGGGAAGTTGATCAGTAGATTAGTAAGTCCTAGGATTGGCTGGAAAGATTCCTTTACCACCCTCGTAACCCCTGTCACAGCACGCGGCTAGCGGGCTGGGAGAGAGAGTCCTTTTTCGTTCAGTTCTTTTATACAACGTTTTGTGAATACAATAAGGTTTTTTTATGTACTCTTTTAACTTTTAAGCTTAGGTCGAAACTAAAGAGATAGTTAGAAAACCTTATCGGTGAACTTTGGCTTTAAATGTGGCCATAGACCATCCGATTACGTTAGTATACGGAACCGTTGGAGTAACCGCGGAAATCCCACTAATTTGGGGCCGACGAGGGATCTCCCCCTCCCGTAAGTGGCATAGCAACTTTTTGCGCCATTTTTGCCTTTAATAAGTGGTGACCCCCGCACGTCACACTTCCTCCTCCAATTTTATGTCTTTGAGGATGAGACCCCCTCGTGGTCCTCAGGGGAAAGGTTGTAAGGTATGTCCCGAGGGCATTTAAGGGTTTTATGGATACGGGGGTCGTATACGCTTCGGCGTGGGCTCATTGGATTGGAAATGGGAAGCTGAAGAGCCATTTTTAAAAGTCAAATTTATCGGAGGGCATCTATACCCCTTCCCACATCATATTTTCCCCCAATGCATCCGATAGAAATTCTAAGATAGCAATTTAGTCAAAAATAGTCCATAGATCTCATAACATGGCCTTTGGGGTTGACACAACCCCCAAAGTATGGGGATAAGGGTTTTAAGTTATGCCACGGGGGATGTAAGGTTTTTATGAAGAGGTGGTCTTGTAAACTTTAGAGGAGGCTCATTTGATTGGAAATGCATACTTCTAGTTTCATTTTAAGGGTCAAGCGTGATGGAGCGAAAGTAGCCCCCCCCCCTCTTCCTGATATCCTCTTTTCCCCAAACACTTTCGATCGAAATTGTGAGACAATCATTTTGTAGCCAGTAGTCCAAAGAGAATATTACAATACCTTCAGTAATCAAATATAAGAAATATTTAGGCGGATGTTGAACTAAATCAAAACAAACTATTAACATGTGAACTTTCAAAAAGGTGACAACTAAAAAAAAACTTTTTCTACAAAACAAACTTTTCAAAGAAAAGTAAAGAGCTCCATTAAGCCAAAAATGTGCAGAAATGAAGTCAAGTAATCATCCAGATTCAGATTCAAATTCAGGTTCAGATTAATTTATTTAAAATAAAAAATAGAAACAAATTTACAGCAGCCATCTACAAAAACCCGAAGGTTTGTTTACGATGGCTGCAAATCCATTATTATAAAGCTAACGGTCTTAAGTCAATTTTTGAATTCTTGATCAGTATGCCTAAAACTCTAGGCAGGCATGCCTTTCCAAAAACTAACCTGACAAGTATGTGTCCAATAAGAGAGTCATGCATACTCCTGCCATTTACCCGTACCCCAGCCATTTAAACGTTTGCCTCCCAATTGCTTGGACTATCTGTCTTGGCTTTTCTTTGTCTACAATTACCCACCGTCTTGATGCAACCTATGCAACCTATTGCAAAATACTTGATAACTTCAATTCAATCTATATAACAACTATCTCTTTGCGGGGAAAAATCAGCATTTGAATTAAATCAACATAAAGAACATCTCCTATTCTAAAAGGATTACTCTCTAGAAATCGCAAGTGAGAAATATCACCCATCATCCTTACAACATATACTCAAAAAAAAAAAAAAAAAAAAAAAAAAAAAAAAATAATAGAGGTAAAGAAAAAAAAATGAGATACTTCTAACTAAATCAACTATGACAAAATCAATAAGTATCAGCTCGGCTATAGAGCCGGCCGACTTTGGCTGGGTAATCTCACAAAAATGCGACCCTTGTCTGTCCAAATAATTTTCATACCAAACAATATTCAAATTCAAATTTCTAATCATTCAAATTATAACCCAAAAGGTAACGCTTCAATCTACTCTTGAGCTGGCTTACATTATCAGCTTGTCTAGTAGCATCTGAGAGGGAATTCCACACCCCCGGTCCTGCAAAAAGAGGCAGAAACGCAGCACGTTGAGTATTCCGGAGCTCAGATGCAAGGTCATTCGCATTTCTAGTCTCATAACAGTGATGAGATGAATTAGCTTTAAAAATTTCCCAAAATACCTCCGGTGAACACTTATTCAAACACTGATAAATAAAAATTGCTAACTGGTAATCCCGTAACTGATAAATGTTTAAAATTTTCAAACTTATAAAGCAATTCAACGTGCTATTTTCAAACTGAATATAATTACCTAAAATACGAACTATTTTATTCTATAAAATTTGGACCTTTATAAAACTTGAAATAAAACTACTAGTCCATAGCATGCAACAATACGATAAATAAGGGCTAACGATAGAATGATATAGTAAAAATAAAATATTTGACGGTAGTTGAATTTTCAGTCTTCTTATCACACCCAACCCTTTTAAAATCTTAACTGCCACAAGATCACAATGTGATTTCCAACTTAAATTAAAATCAAGACTAAAGCCCAAGTATTTAACACCATTTACATGCTTTAAAAATTCACCATTAAAAACAATTTTATTATCTAAAACACATGAAACTTCATTTCTACAAAATGTCATGAATTTTGTTTTTGAAACATTCACTACCAAATAACTAGATTTTGTACAACTTATCAATTCAACGAGGGCCTTATTTGTCTTCTCAATAACTGGTTCAGACAAGTGGGCCAAGCACGAAACCCTGAGGCACACCAGAAATAACAATAAAAGTTTTTGAAATAGAATTTTTAATAGACAATCGAATAATGCGCTGGTTAAGATAAGATTCAAACCATTTCAGAATAACCCCTTGGATCTCTAAACAGCTTAGCCTACACAATAAAATTTTATGAACCACCATGTCAAAAGCCTTTCTAAAGTCTATAAATACTGAAAGTACCAGTCACTGTATATATAATTAGGCAGTAAGTTTACCGCAGATGATTTCTGGCTCTTCATTCTCGGTGCGAACAAAAAGTTCCTCCCACTTCTTCATGCTTTAGCGGGTTATTGTGTATGCGTCAATCAATGAGAAATGGTTCGAAATTGTATTATTCGTAATTGCGAAAGCAGAAAAAAACTTGGTGAACCGGCCAAGTGGTTTGCAACTGTCCCATCTCACAGGTATGACTTAATTTATATACAAATTATGACTTAATCTATTATTTATATACAGTGAACTCAACTGATAGGCCTATGTAGGATTTCTAAAAAAGAGGGCGGGGGGTTGATGAAATTTGTGAAAACAAGGATTTTTTTTGTTCTTCTAATAACTGGTGGAATAGATATGATGGTTTCAGGGCGGATCCAGGATTTTTTTAGGGGTGAGGCGCAAAATAGATTGATCCGATAAACTTACGTTAGGAGCAAGTTTAATTAATGCAAACTTGCGGTAGTTAGGTAAATTACGTTATATTGAACTACGTTAGGGGGGACGCCCTCCCCCTCCTCCTCTGGATCCCCCCCTGGATGGTTTATCATTTTTTTTTTCACGTCGTGATATTTATTTTCTCAGATTATAGTTCCTGTGAAATTTGAAAAAGGCTAATTACCTGTTTTGGCGGAGAGCCGAGATAAGAGCTAGTTTTGTTTTTAAACCATGTTGTCGTATGAAATGGGCAGACCTTTCCTGAGCTTTAAATAATAAACACCTCTGTTTGAAAATCTTTGCGCTTTGTGAATTTAGATAGCGATAATGGTCGCTGATTGAGACCAATTTTAGGACTTGGGTTCTAATTATTGGTTGCTGTGGTAAAAGTTGCCACAATAGACCTATCCAAGAAAATACCAATCGTCTGTTAATAAGTGTTTTTCGTAAAATTCCTAGGGAGTTTTCAGGAAATTGAAAGACATCACACATTTTAGTGGTAGATCTAAAATTTTACGGGGCTTTACGCTAGAAATGCTCCTTTTATAGAAAATTCTTCCAGTTTGTTAACCAGAAAATTAATAAAATGCATTTCTTACTGCTGAGTCTGTATAATCTTAGACCTTTAACGGCACAATTTCTAAAATATTTCTAAAACTTTTTTCTAAAGGGGAACTATAAGAAATAATACATTTTTAGCTATATATTTGAAAGATTTCAGCCTCTAAATTTTACGTTTGATTTTCCAGGGCAACAGAATGGCTAACAGTATTGATATGAAATTATTTAATAATAATTTCTGGTCGTTTTGAGTTTGAGTTATTGTAGGCTTCTATTTCTACTGATCATAAGTTTAATATGGCCTTTACTTTTCTTTAAAAAAAAAAAATACTTGCGGTCCAATTACCCTGGAACACGTATTTTGGCAGAAACTTTCTCAAAATGCCTTTGAAACCAACTTGAGATTTCGAAACATACTTTTAATTCCTAAAAACATCTAATAATAACATTGCACTACTAATTACCGATTTTCCTATATGTATCGGAATAAATTAATTTAAGATTAGTTTCTTCAAAGTTTAGTGTTCCAACGTTGAAGCCAAGTTTCGCGTTCAAGAGAAATCTGACTTGCCTACCCATGAGAAGATCTAATGTCGCTTATGTTTCTACGTTCTCTGGAGCACTTGCACCACGGTCCGGGTTTTTATAATGGATGAGATAGGGAAAGATCATACTGCTAATTATATATAGGGTGGTACCAGTACACTTTTTTAGAGAACACCCTTGATTCATCCAAGTGTAGAACTACCACAAATAACACTAAATAATTAAATGAAACTCAGAACGAACATAAACTAGAATAAATAGCAGATTCAAACACGAAAGGAGCAAAAATTAAATTTACTAGGGCCAATAACCTTCATGCCTTCTCAACACCAGAATATAATTTGCGCTATACTGAAAACAAAATATGTTTCAATGTTTTCACTTTTTTTTACTTAAATAAGTAAAAAACTTTTTTTCCTCACTTTTTTACCCATTTTTTTATTTTAAGGAATAAATATCAGTATAGGTAAATTAAACTGACAATCCACGGTCATTGATTTATTTATTTTTTCAGTAAAGCCTCGGTTATTTTCTGGTCTTGAGAAGGCATGGGGGTTGTTAGCCCTAGCAAGGTTAATTTTTGATCGTTTTGAGTTTGACGAGCTATTTAATCTACTGTTTGCTTGTTTCAAGTTTCATTTAATTTTTAATATTGGTTTGTGGTAGTTTTCCCTTGGAACATAATTTGACTCTATTTCTGCCTATTTTTAGTTTAATATAGCTTTTTAATTTTCTTTGAAAACTTATTCGGTTGAACGTTTTTTAAATTAATACAAATATATGACACCGTCATTCAGCCAAGGGGGCAGCCCCCCCCCCGCCGGCCCGCCCGTTTGGGGTTGCCATGATGCCTTCTCAAAGACCAGAACATAATTTGCTAGGCCAACTATGCTTTAATAAATAGCTAAACCTTCTTAAATTTTTTGGTGCCATATGTTCTTAGCTGAATTTTGGTGATTTTTTCCCCTACATTTTTCTTATTTTTTTTTCTATTTGGTACCCGCTACCGCGAAAATTGCAAAAGTTTATATGGAGGTTTTTCAACCAAAATGGATTTTAGAATACTTGTTTTTAGGATAAGTTTCAAGATATTTATGGTGTGTAAATTCCTGTTTTTCACTTTGTTTAGCACTTCTCAATGAAACTAAAATAAAACAAAACTCAAATAAAATTTTCAAATTTGGATAACCTTATTTTCCATAAGGGGGGGGGGGTATTTTCCATGGGTGGGAATTTTTCAGTGGGTATTTCCTCGGGGGGGGGTATTTGTCACGGGGGGTATCTTCCATGGGATATTTTCCGCAAGGGGATATTTTCTGGGGGTATTTTCCGCGGGGGTATTTTTTGGTTTGCTATCCCAGAGGTAGGAAAGATCAAATTAGGTGATATAGAAAATATTTACTCGGGCAGCAAGGATGGGGTGTATATGCAGAGAGTAGGGCTCAGGATCAATAAGGAAGCCACTAAGTGTTCCTTATGTTTGGAGGCTAATAATAATAGAAGGTGTCATCATAGTAGTTATAGTAATACATCCTCCAGTAAAACTGACTAATGGAGATAGTAGTGACTGAGATGAATTTTACTTACAGCTTCAGGAGCAAATAGGCAGGATCCCAAGTAAAAATATGGTACTTATATTAGGGACTTTTTAAGGCCAAGATTGGTTGAAGCAGTAATAGATAGTATTCTAGCCTAGGTAAACTTGGTGTGGGAAAAAAAAATTGTAATGGTTGAGGACTGCTGCAATTTCGTAGGTGTAACAAACAAGTAATAACCAATGCAGTATTTGAAAGTTGTTTTTAAATGATCCTAAAAACAGCCATTGGGACCTCCTCCCGAAGAGGATAGATTTTATCAGGACACCTAAAGGGCTCAACTGCGGCAAAAATTAAAATTTTAAATTGGAGTTTCTAAAGTATCAGTTAAGGTTCATTGACAATGAGATTTATATAATGCAGAAATTACACAAACACCTAAATGCAGATGATTGCAAGCCTCTCATAAATACCAAACCCATTCATCACAATATTTAATCAAACTCTAGAGTCAGAACCAAAGTTAAATTTATTTGATTTTTTTGGAATTTAGCAAAGTCTAGTCAATAGAGTCCAGTCACTTACCAATCTTTCAAGCCTTTTGAGGGGTAATTAATCTCTCTCTTAACCCCTTCTTTCTCTATTTCGTTGAAATATTCGGTTGTCCTCTATCAAAACATAGTATCTACTTAAAATTTGATTTCTAGTAAAAGTTTTGCTCCCCGTTCGAATTCTGATTTTTTTTTTTTTTCTGCGGTCCTACAATTTAAATCAAAGGCAAAAAATTTATAATACAGATGTCCAAATGAACAACTTTTTGGTAGCCAATAAATTTGGTGTTCATGACTGTTTGTTTTTACTTTCTTTAAAAAATCTTTGAATGAATATTGCCTGATCAAAAAAAGCTTTTTAAACATTTCATAACAAAAAAAATAATTAGAATTAGATACTACTTATGAAATAAACATAACTTTTCTAGTGATTACTTTTATAAACGTATGATTAATTAACAAACACAAACCGATCGTTTGAATAAATTGAGATATTCAATAAACAGGGCAGCAATGTATTCAAATAGACATAATCATCATCACAAATAGCTTCAAGGCGCGCCTGATTCCAACACATTTTTTTATAGCTTTGCAGGATAGGACTGTTGAATATCCTTTTGACTTTGGATTTAATGTTTCAACGCAAGACATAATTTTTTTTTTCGATAGATGAAATTCAAGATTATCCACCTACAAATTATAATTTTGAAATTCGATTTGTATTCGATTTTGGTATAATTTGAGCGCTTTCCCATTTGAGCGCCACGGAATTTTGTTCCATTTGAGCGCCACGGAATTTAGTTCCCATTTGAGCGCCACGGAGTACCATTTGAGCGCCAAACCCAAAATTGTGATTTTGCGGTGGATGAAGCGTGGTTTGCTGCCACATTGACCTGTACAAATATTTATTGCCACGAAGACAACGAACAAAACTGAGGATTTTATTGGGTCAATGGTTGTGAAATAACTCTGTACTGAGAGTTAAGAAGCTAAACGTTTGTTAAGCTCGTGAAGAATATAAGTGAAGATTTTACGCACGTTCATAGGGTAAGAACTGATTGCCGCTGAAGAAGGCTTGCTCGTCAAGTCGAAATATTCGGCTCTTTTTTTAGAGTTATTTCACAACGATCGTTTAGAAATGGAACGAAATCACCCAAAAATCGTGCCAAAAACGGATAATTCAAATTAATATATTGGTAAAAATACAAACAAAAACTGCTAATATCACACATCCGGCGAAATGTTATGTGCGACACCCAAGAGAAGCTCGTCTGCTGTTCGAGTTCCAGCCCTGTACTCCGTCGACAGCTTTTCGAGTCGTTCGTTCAGCCATGCATACTTCTTGTTCGTCCGATGGATGACATGACCCTGGAGTAGCTGTGTCCTTGCAGAATCGACGACTGCTTGTTCTTCCTTCAGGAAAGAGATAAACTGCCACAAGTTCGGGTGGTAGCGACCGACTCTTCGGTTAAACCGCATGTGCCATGATTCGAGGTCGTTGTTTGTCCTTCGCTGGATGCCGTAGACTGACCAGAAATGAGGAGGACATTGGTCGAACCACTGACGGCTGAAGTAAGTGACAAACGGACGAGCCGAAGGCCAGGTACGAACGATGTGAGAAATGATTGGACCAGAATTGATTCTGACGATCGCTGGAGGTAGGAACGCCAGAGCCAGAAGCTTTCGAACGTAGAGGTTGAAGTCTGCATCGGTCATGTACAGCTCACGGACTGAGTGACGCCCCAAGTTTCTGATTACTGCTTGGCAAAAGTGGAAGTAACACCCACGGTGCTTGGCGGCCGGAAAAACTTGCTTCACGGATGTCAGCAGACCGGTCTCAAACTCAGAGACGACGGTCGTCGGGCGAAGTGTCACTCCTTTCATCGCAGCCTGTAGGATCAGCTCGCTGAAGACGTCGTTGTAAAGCTGCGCAGACTTGCTCTCCATGAGCACGAAGACAGCGGGAAGTTGCTTGTCGCCGAAGAAAACGTGAACGGTGAACAACTGGCCGAATGGGGAAGGAGCTGAGTCGAAGGTGCCGTCCATATACCATTCCGGGCTTCGTTCAAGCAGACTTAACGACTCGTCGGTTGCAAAGCAAATCGCAGCGTTATTTTGAAGCTGAAAGAGGAGGACTCTCTGGTTTGCAGACGTCTCACTGAAAGCCTGGGGCAAGGGCGTCGGTACGGATATAGTATCAGCGGGCAGTGGTGGTATCAGCTTGTTTCGTGATCTGTACATGGACGACTTCACGTGCTTATAGGGTAACTGAGGCAAAGCACTCAGCCCACTGGCAGCAGCACTTGCGACCTGGCCGTCGTAGATAGCGGGAATCGGACGAGTAGTACGGGCTGACTCGCTTCGAAGGTCTGACCGGAATTTGTACTGCTGGGTCTGCAGAGGATCAGCGCTGTGGTCGTGCGTACCAACTGAAACTGGTGAGCCGTCGCTAGAATCAGTGTGTAACCGCCCGAGACATCCCTTCTTCATGCATCTCCAGCTCTTCTTTCTTCCTCCAGAAATCGGCTTATCGAATCTGTAGACGAAACCGTCGTGTTCTAGCAGTTGTTTATTCTTGGAGCTCTTCATTGTCAAACTGACTTATTAATACTAACCAGAAATATTGTTCCTGGCATCATTAAATACTTGTTATAAGAGGGTAAAAAAATATGCTCCCACACTAAATCCTATTGCATTTTGTGGGTAAACGGTTGTGCAATCGCTTACGCAATTAGGTCACCTGACCTAATTATCTGGCGCTCAAATGGGACACAACTGAACTAATTAAAATACGGCGCGCAAATAGGAAATTCCCATTTGCGCGCCATGGCGCTCAAATGGGAAAGCGCTCAAATGGGATACACCCGAAGAGTTCAATGGTACAGTAAGAATTTCTCTCTTCTGTAGTATCTAAGATACAGCCTAGTATATACAGGGACAAAAACAGATTTCGCCGGTTTTCCGCGGCTAATCTTTGGTTCCGATTGATACAATTTTTTTTTTTAACGCGAAACAGCTTATGGATAGCGGATGTGGGAAGTTCGCAACCGTTGAAATGCAGAAAAATATTATGAGATATTTAATAGCATATGCATAGGAATAGGCTAAATGTTGTTTGTCAAATGATAGTGGAAAACAGCTAATAAACGTGATTAGTTTCTTAGTTACTTGCAATATGTGGTTGTACAAAGCTTTCAATTCAGATTAACGGATGCGATTTTTAACGACTTAGTAGAAATATTGCATAAACTTGAAACTAAAAACGGAAGAAACTTGACAGATCACGCAAAAACGGCCATTTTTGCGTGCGATCGTAAAAGTGGGAACCCAGGGTAAAACATAATAAGGCAAGGCCGTATCCAGGGGGGGGGGTTACCCGGTTCAAACCCCTCCCCCCCCCCCGAAATTTTTGACCGAGTCGAAAATTAGTCTAAAAAAATACCTGTAAAGACAAAACCTTACCAGAAAAAAAATATGCTCCCACACTAAATCCTATTGCATTTTGTGGGTTAACGGTTCTGATCAGCTTAGGCAATTAGGTAACCGTAGGTAACCCCATGTTCAACTGAACTTGCATAGTAAATGAGGGTTAATAATATGCGCTCTGATCAGCTTACGCAATTAGGTAACCCCATGTTCACCTGACCTTGCATAGTAAATTAGGGTTAATAATATACGCTCTGATCAGCTTACACACTTAGGTAACCCCAAGTTCACCCGACCTTGCATAGTAAATTAGGATTAATGGGCGCTCGAGGTATGGTATAAGATAGTGCAAGATTGTCAGTTCAGTTCAATTTCGGACTTGGCTAAGAGAAGAGCGATTTTCAACATGAAGAGGAAGTGTGACATTACGTTACATTATAAGTGTGACGTGACGGAAATACTTCTGGATTCGAAGAAACATGCTCTAACCGGACTCTGTAAAACAAAATGGGTGGAGTGACACTATTTAGTCGTGTGTTTTCTTGAGTTTTAGCGACCTTTCCTGCGATCCCTGGAACCCATTGTAGAGAACCGAAAGGCAAAAACTACGGCAAAAGTGGCGCAGTCGTTGGACACCATGAACCAGTCCCAATTTGTTGTGTGTCTCCATGAGGTCAAAGAGCTTTTCTGCCTTACGCTTCCACTGTGTAAGACTCTTCAGTCAGTTGACTGTGATTTAACAGCTGCAAGCAGGCACGTCGAAACTGTCCTTTCAAAAACAAAGGAAATGCGAGGAAATGCTGCTACTGCTTTAACGTCTATTTTCCATGTAGTTCAGCCTTTTGCCAGCTACTTAGGACTGGAGGTGACTCGTCCAGGAACAAGAGGTGGCTGGAGTATGCACGCAGACGATCCAGACCTTTTCAATCAATATAGAGTATCGCTTTTTATTCCCTTCCTGGACTACTTCACTTACGATCTGAAACAATGATTTGAGCTTCACCAGAAAGATTGGCAGGAATTGGTGACAAATCTCAGCGTCCTTTCTCCTGCCAAAAACGTTTCTGTCCATACGAAGGCATTCAACCTGGACTCGTTGGTTGAATTGTATGGCGATATTTTTCCCGAACCATACTGTCTAAAGCAAGAGATTGAGCTATGGCGCATCAAGTGGGAGAATGTTCCGGTATCAGAGAGGCCTACTTGTGCTGTGTCTTCGCTTCAGGCATGCGACGCTACCTTTTTTTCAAATGTTTTTCTTCTTCTGGCTGTTCTTGCGACGTTACCTGTTAGCACTGCTACTCCGGAAAGAAGTTTCTCAACGCTCAGAAGGCTCAAAACCTGGCTGAGAATTTCAACAGGAGAAGAACGATTGAGTGGCTTAGCCCTCCTTGCAGTCCATAGGGACGTTGACATCTGCCCTGACAAGGTCATCGACATTTTTGCAGGAAAGAAAAATCGTCGCCTGGAATTCATTTTATAGATATTCGCCCTTACTTTTAGCTAAAAAAAAAAATAAAAAATATATAGACTACTTCTAGCCTACTATTTGGCCTCTTTTTGCGCAAAAAAAATAGCTTGTAGTATTTAACTGTATGTAAATACTTGTCTTGTTTTTGCGTTAATAAAAAAAAAAAAAAAAAAAAAAAAATGCTCCTTATAGATACGAAAGTATGCCTAGTGGACGCGTCCTCGTTTGCAAGGAGCAGACTAACGGTCTCGAGCTAACGTAATGTTGCTCGAGGATGTTAGACAAAGTCCACGGGAAACAAAATCGGGTAACCCCCCCCCCCCGAACAAAAATCCTGGATACGGCCCTGTAATAAGGGCATTCTATAACTACAAAACCTAGTATCCAAGTCCATCAAAAAACGTAGTGGTATAGAGTGAAAGCGAAAAAACCTGGGAAAACCTTCGATTTTCTCAAAAACTTGAAGTATACTAGGATTTGGCAGAGGGAAACCATTGGGGATGCGGTCTTTCGCAATCTGGAGGGTATAACACCTATACTAAGACTGATATTGAAACCCGTGTAATTACACATATAAAACACTTTAATGATAGGCATACTAATCGGGATCAAAACACCTCACTAATAAAGAATTGGCACCTCCACACAAGCTGTATTTATAAAAAAAATATTCTTATATTGGGAAAGATACCCGCCAGACTGGCTATTTCAAGACACCGTTATTAAGAATTGGAATGCAAAGAGAAGTTTTCGTTGCGTTTACGATATTTAAACTATTGTTTTTGGGGGTTTAGGGGGAGGAAAAGGTACATAGGTTAGGTTACTTATTTAATATATGGTATGCTTTACCCCCCCCTTCTAATGTGCAAATATATAGCCCAAGTTTGTTTCTAAACTATTATATATTCATCCCATTTTATTTTATTAGCATTAACCAAACTTGACTTTTTAGCAGTATATAAAAGAGTACGTTTAATGCACAAGTACCCAAAAATGTTTGCCTCCTAAATTAAAAAAAATACATATGTTAGTAGAACCCCTCCCCTCCTAGGTTTTATATTTAAAATGAGGATAGATTTTAATAGCTACAATGACAAGTTATTTTTAATTTAAACACCAAGGGATATTCACTTAGCCTCAAACATGATTAAAAAACGATTCGCAGTTAAAATTTTGACAGGTTTATTTACTTGCTAAACAATATATTACAAAACATTTTTGATTATTTTGTAAGTTTGTAATAAAGATTCTATAAATAAATTAAATGTTCAATAATGTAAATAAAATGATTTAATTTGAATTGTTGTGTAAGATTCATTTTTCATAGAAATGTTTTTTGAAAAAAAGTATGAAGTTAGGACAAGTTTAAAATTTATTTGAAGAATTGGTCTATGAATTTCAGCTCAAAAATGGCGAACGAAGATCACAATTTATAACTGTATTATAGCCAGTGTTTCCACTTGCCCGGATTTTCCAGAGCAAACCGAATTTTAATTTTAGATTTATTTTGCGAGAAAAATTAGAGATAGTAGTAAAAGGATTAAAAAATAACAAGTCCTCAAGTTCTGATATTGCGGCAAATGATTTTCTTTTTAATGTGGTGATTGTGAAGTTAGAGACAAATTGCAGAAGATTATGAACATAAAAAAGGAGATGAAAAGGAGAAGTACCTAGGGATTTAGGAAAACTGTAATTAAATTCTTTTAAAAGAAAGATGATGAGAGTGAGTGGGGTAATTATAGAGGCATTAGCCTTATTTCTGTAGGAAGTAGGTTAGTTAGTGTGAATATACTCTTTAGTCTTAGAAAAGCTGTAGATTAAGTTTAAGAGAAGAACAGTGTGGTTTTAAGAAGAAGAGAGGATGCATCGACCCAATTTTTACTCTCAAGTCAATAATTTAGAAGTGCCTGAGTCATCAGACCCCTTTAATCCTTAGCCTTATAGATTATGAGCAAGCGTTTGGTTCAGCCGGTAGAAATGCTCTTTTCAACCGGTAGAACAGCTCTTACTTGCGAAGGTCATATCTTTGTAAGGTAAACCAGATAAACACAGTAAAGTGATTAGTGCTTGTACGAGATTAACATTGCTGCGGTTAAGGTAGGAAATGAGGTTAGAAGCTGGTTTCGGATCAAACTGTTCGTGGCAATGAACTTTAAGCAAGGAGAGACCCGATTCAATGGTAACCGAAACTCTAGAAAACGATATTTTTACACAAATAGATACATCAAAAGAATTGGATTTTAACGCTAATTTAAAATATAGAAGTTTTATTAAGTTTAATCCTACCCATCAAAAGTTAGGCGCCTGAGCAAAAAAATTTGGCTGATGTTCGAAAAAAGGAGAAAAGACCCCCTAAAAATTAAAGAACCTTAATGAAAATCACACCATCATATTCAGCGTATAAGAAAACCTTACTGTAGAGGTTTCAAGCTCCCATCTACAAAAATGTAGAATTTTGCATTTTTTGCCAGAAGAAAGATCACGGGTACCTGTTTATTTATTTGTTTTTTTTTTTTTTTTTTTTTTTTTTCCCCAGGGGTGTTAGTATCGACCCAGTGGTCCTATAAAAACGTGGGAGGGCTCATTTGAACGGAAAATAAAAGTTCTAGTGCCCTTTTTAATTTACCAAAAAAAATAGAGTGCAACTAGGCCCCCTCCCACGCTCATTTTTTTCCCAAAGTCACCTGATCAAAATTTTGAGATAGCCATTTTGTTCAGCATGTTCGAAAATATAATAAGTATGTCTTTTAGGATGACTTAATCCCCCTAAATTCCCGGGGGAGGGCTGAAACTTATGAATTTTACCCAATGTTAACATATAGTATTGGTTATTTGGAAGTATACAGATGTTTTCAGGGGAGATTTTTCCTGGTAGTGGGGGAGAGGGGTGGGTCGGGGTTTATGTGGGAGGATCTTTCCATGTAGGAAGTTTTCATGGGGGAAGGGACATTGCTATAAAGGGGACGCTGGACTTCCCAGCATTATTTAAAAAACGATCAGAAATTTAATATAAAAAAACAAGTATTTCAACTGCAATAGCAGCAACATCGAAACTTCAAACGAACAGAAAATATTACATATATTATTGGGTTCACCCCGTAGTCAATACCTCGCTCTTTAAGCCAAAGATTTTTTAGTACTTTCATAAGAGCTATTTATTCTAATTAACGGCCTTTGTGATAAAGCGGTCATTTTTAAAGAATTGGAACACAATTCGAACTTTCGCTTAAAGAGCAAGGTATTGACTAGGGGGCAAATCCCCTAATAAACAAATTAAAAATATATGAATATATAAGTTCGTTACGTAATTTAATTCTTAAGTTACTTATATTTATTACTAATAAAAGCGTTCGTAAATATAATTAAACAAGTTTCGAGAAAGCCATTTAACTAAATAAAAGTAAATTAATATGAAAATTTTGTTTTAATTATTCATGTACGGTGAGCCAAGATCAAAACCTGCATTTATTCAAAAACGTTCAAAAATTTAATAAAAAAAACAAGTTTTTTAAACTGAAAGTAAGGAGCGACATTAAAACTTAAAACGAACAGAAATTATTCCGTATATGAAAGGGACTGTCCCTTCCTCAACGCCTCGCTCTTTACGCTAAAGTTTGACTCTGTCTCACAACTTTATTTTTTAAAACAATAAAAAACTTTAGCGTAAAGAGCGCGGCGTTGCGGAGGGGACAGTCCCTTTCATATACGTATATTTATTAATAATAAAAACGTTCGTATATAAAATTAAACAAGTTTCGAGAAAGCCATTTAACTAAATAAAAGTAAATTAATATGATTTTTTTTTTTTAATTATTCATGTACGGTGAGCCAAGATCAAAACCTGCATTTATTCAAAAACGTTCAAAAATTAAATTAAAAAAACAAGTTTTTTTTTTAACTGAAAGTAAGGAGCGACATTAAAACTTAAAACGAACAGAAATTATTCCGTACATGAAAGGGGCTGTCTTCTCCCCAACGCCTCGCTCTTTACGCTAAAGTTTGACTCTGTCTCACAACTTTATTTTTTAAAACAATAAAAAACTTTAGCGTAAAGAGCGAGGCGTTGAGGAGAGGACAGTCCCTTTCATATACGGAATAATTTCTGTTCGTTTTAAGTTTTAATGTCGCTCCTTACTTTCAGGTTAAAAAACTTGTTTTTTTTTATTTAATTGAATAAAGAGTTAAGTAGGGTTGTGTTCTATTCCCGTTTATATGGATCATTTTCATGGATTTTGTCATGGAAAGGCTATGGCAGAGCATGGAATCAAATGGTAAAGTAAAACTCTCATAAATTTGAGAATTCTAGATGAAAATTTTAGCAAAGTACGTGAACAGCTTGACTTACCTAGGTAGGTATCATAGGCAGCGCTGCCTAAGTAAAGAACGATGGTGGCACAATGTATTGTTTTTGTTTTTTTTCTAGACCAGGGCACTTCGTATCGAAGGAATTGTGTTATAAACTTCCAAAAGGGCTCATGCGATTGGAAATTGGAATGGCTAGTGCCCTTTTTAATAGTCAAAGTGATTGGAAGGCAACTAACACCCCTTCCACGCCCACCATTTCCGCAAACACATCGAATCAAAATTTTGAGATAGACATTTTGTCCAACGTCATTGAAAAATTTGGAAATTATGTCTTTGAGGCGGACACCCCCCCCCCCCCACACACACAGCCCTCAGGGCAAGGGTTGTAAGTTATACCCTGGGGTATATAAGGTTTTTATAGAAAGTGTTGTCGTAGAAACTTCAAAAAGGCCTCATTCGATTGAAAATTGAACGGGCTAGTGCTTTCTAAAGGCCAGAATATATTTTGTACTTTACTGAAAAAAATCTTTTAAATATTTTCACTTTTATAACTTTAAGAAATAAAAAAATTAATTAAGATTTTAAGGAATAAATATCAGCATATGTTTATTAACCTTACATTGCACGTTTTTTTCAGCAAGCTCATTCGATTTTTTTCAGTGGAGTAAGAATTGAATTCTAGCTTTTTGACATTCTAGGGCCTAGAATCCTACTCAAATTGATGCTTGATCGTGTTAAGTTAGAATGACTCCGATCTCATGTTGTTCTTGGTTCTTTTCGTTTATAAGGACTGATTTGTGACATTTGTATACAAAATAATTTATTTGATTGTATTTTTCATTTTTGGTTTTTTGCAGTTCTTTACTTTTTTTTTGAAAAACTTCTGTGCAAAAAGTTTTTTTGATTAATTATTAGTAAAGACGGTGGGTGCAGGGAAAATGTCAAATGTAGAATAGCGAAGGCGCAGCCTGTTATTTTCAGTGTTGAAAAAAAAGTCTTGAAGAATAGGAAGATAAGTCTGCGGACTAGGGAGGTAAGTCTTCGAATAGTAAGGTAAGTGATGACTGTGGTCAAGTAGGGTTCTGAAACGTGGGCATTCGGAAGGACAAAGGAGGATTTTTTAGATGTTTTCAGAGGAACTGTCTACGGATTGTTTTGGGTACCCGTCTGACTGACAGTATTTCAAACAGTAAATTGTATGAAAAATATGGTTCTATGCCTTATTCAAGGGGGTATACAATTGGGGGAATTCATTGGGAGAAAAGCTGAAATGGCTAGGGCGCGTTTTGCAAATGAAAGATGACAGATTGCCCAAAACCGTCATTTTTGGCCAACCATTTAGAGTCAATTGAAAAGCAAGTCGTCTCTGAATTGGGTTTGATGAGGTCGGAAGGAAGAATTTAAGGGAAATTAGAGCTTCTTCGAAAGTTATAAATAAGGAGTCTAAATAGATTTGGTTTGAGGAGGAGCATCCATAATTGAAAAAAAATCAGGCGTATAGAACATATTTTGATTTACTCAGGTACCCTTGTTATTTCCATTGAGCACTTTTGCGAAACTTTTAATCACGGACTAGCAAACGATCCATAAGAACTCACGCGAAACACAACTAATTAGCAACCGAGATTGTTTTGGTATATTTGAGATCCCACCCACAATTACCGTTGCATAATTACTGAAAGAATGATCTCCGAAAGTTTTGAGCTAATTGGACACCAAGCATCAAACAGACCCCTTTCCATTAAAAAATTTATATCTAAACAACGGGCAACTTGAAAAATTTATGGTCCTTTTCCTGGGGTTTTTGGAGTTATATCATCCTTGGAGACATTATTGCTGAACTTTTCAACTATTTTCAAAAAAATGGCTATCTAAAAGTTTTGAGCGAATGCCTTAGGAGCATGGAAGGTGGGTACAGTTAGAAAAGAAGAAACAGGAGGGGACTAGTGCCCATCCAACTCCTTCTGACTCGCAAAAAGGGTCGTAGAACCTCCAAAATCCTATTCCAATGACTCATTTCCGTTCTGGGGAGATTGCAGATATCCCTACATAATATTTTTTACAGAAACACTAAAGGGTCAAGTTAACACCCAAATCTGTTCCCGAGATATTTTAGTAAGCCCGTGTGACAACCTGTGTGCACATAGTTTATTTTAATTAGTTCAATATCCTTCTCAACATTCCCCGAAAGTTCCAAATTAATGCCGTTTCTGAGATATTACAGATATGCGATTTGTTTTTATATTTATTGAATAAAAGAACTTGAACTTGACAACCCGCACATAATGTAGTTTGATTTAGTTAAACATTACCCTCAGTATTTTCAGACAGTTTCAGCTTAATACCCTTAGTCGTTGCTGATATATTGCAGATACACCTATTTGACAATTTTGATACACATAATCTTATTATCTAGCTCAACCCCCCCCCCCCTATATTTCCTGAAAGTTTAAACTTAATACTTTAGCTATTCGTGAGACATCACAGATATGCCCTTTTGACAACTTGAATGAAAGTAGTGTCTTTTAATTTGTAATTTGAAATTCTCTTAATATGCTCTGAAATTTTCAACTAGAATGTCTCTTGATTTTGCTCAGAATTTGCCTGAACATTCTTTGAAAGTTTCATCTTCATACCACTTCACACCCAGAATCAAAAATGCCCCCACTTCTCAATGATAAAACATGTGCGTAAACAACGGGCAACGTGCATAACTTACAGCCCTTACCCTTAGGTTTGAGCCATGCAGAGAAGCATAGTTATCGGATCTTTCGGCTATTGTAAACGAGATAACTATCTCAAAACTTTGATTGGACGTCTCCGGGTGGTTGCGGAGGAGGAGACAGATAAAAAGGGCATGATAGGAGCTGGTGGTCCTCCCATCACTTTTTAATTCTTAAATAGAACTCAATAACTTTCAATTACCGGTCAAATGAGCCCCCTTCGAAGTTTCTACGATAACAACTTCGATACGAATTGGCCTGGAGAAAATAAGAAATATTTAGTCCAAGGAAGCTGCCTTCTTCTTTCTTAGGCACATTATTAGTCGTAATGAGAATCATTACCAATAATATCGAATCTAACTGTAGGTATTTTGTTCCAGAACCTTACATCGTTGAGCAAATTAAGGCTTTTAAGCTTTTACCGACGACGGTTTTTTCTTTAAAAATTTAAATAAGAAAAAGATCTTGGAAAAAATATAATGAATATCCAAATAATAAAAGTGTTTTTGATAGTATTTTTGGATGAAGACGATGATTTTAACTGTCAGGGCTGGTTAGCTATACTTACTCTTACATGGAAATTAACCTGTTAAAAGCCAACCAAAGGATGAAGATACATTAGTGAAATCTTTCTCACCTTGTACCTCATTTTTAAAAGAAACAAGGAATACGCTAATTCGTTTAGGGCACACCCATGTATAAAGGGTGTCTTACTCGTTTTAATTGGTTCACTTCAATACTTGAGGATGTTCAGATGGATTACACAGTCTTTTAACGAGTTAGCCAAAAACTATAGGGAGTTGCAGGATTTTACAAGGTTTTTATAAAGCTACAAGGTTTTTTGCCTGGCAACTTTTATTGTTGTTGTTTTTTATCGTAAAGTATCCCCATGTTTTTGTACGTGTAAAGTGGCATGGGGCCAATGCTTAGTCTTACCCTCCTCTGTACAAACTAGAGTCAAATCCTCTGCATATTTTTTTTCTATGTTTCTACACAGCAAAGAGAAAAACGATGTTTCGAACAACAGTATTCCTACATACGAACCTTTCCCTCTCCTCAAAAGGCCACACCATAAAATGTCAAAAGCTAAACCTGTGTGAGGGGTTGTTGATTAAGTAATGATATTTTTTATCTTCAAAGAAGAAAAATGCAAGTCCGATTTGACTGAACGTTTTGCCGAAAGGAATATCAGAAAGATAAATGACACTTTAGAAACAAATCCATTCAAATTCAGTTGGTGAAAAGTTTTTGACAAGCGTTCAATCCTCCAGAAAGCTTTCCAGAAGAGACACTGAAAGTTGAATGAGGGAGGCTAGCAAAATCAACACATTGACCGATGATGGATAATTAAGGACAATCAATAATGGATGATAATCAGTGAACTTTCCACTCAGAATCGGTAACTCAATCATTTAACATCCATATAGATTCCAAGATGCTTCACCCATGAAAACCAACATCCATTTAGATTTAACTTTAATATTGATGTAGATTTTACCAGGTTTCTGCACTGTCGTGTTTTTCTGACTATGGGAAGCTTAGAGATAGGAAAAGAAATAGAGGCCAGATTTTGTAAAACAAAAAAAAATCAGATTTCGCTGTTAGCCCGGAGTCCCATTATTCTTGATGCACGCTATTTCAGAATCGATGAATGCAATAAATAGCAAGAGTATCGGGAATCTGGCTTCCAGTCTTGCCTAGTCAATTGGCTTCAACACAGAACAGTGACGACAAAAATAAATCGCTCGACTTAATCTCATTATATCCAGCCACTGGTAAAAAAATGCTTTCGTTTTGCCAAGTATGGGGAATGTGCTGAATTACGTTCGAGCGTTGGGTTCTTTTAATTTGGCTACTGAAAAATATAAGGCTATTAGTTATTCAATAGAATACTTTTTTGTATTTCGAGTATTAGTGGAAATTTCCTTAACAATAAAATGGAACTAGATAAAGGACAAAAATCTTTTTTCAGGACGGTTTGAAGACTACATCAACAATTCCGAGAGGAGCCTAATGAAGAACTACATTTTTAGATTGTGGGAATGAGCCTTCCATTGAAGGGGGCCAAAATAAAAACTAAAGAACTAACTTCTGATTAGTTTGAAGCTTGTAAAGATTGTTCCTTGGGTCAAAGAAACCTCACATTTTTGTGGGGAAATGGGGAAAGGCGTAAAGGTACCTGAAAAGGGGCACCCGAACAATTTTTTCTCTGTTGTATTTGAACTTTAAATGTAGATGTCCCTGGGTTAGGAGCGAGGTCCCTCCCAACATATGGGACCCGAAAGATGGAAAAAAAATTCAAATTTTCAGACTTATATTCTTGAGTCTTTATTGAGGTGACACAAAAAGTTGAAAAACAGAACAGATTTCACGAATATTGGGTGTAAAAACTCTTTCTCAGGCCCAAAGAACAGTTTTCCCGAACAGAGAAAAACTCATATCAGTAAGTTCGTGAGCCAAGGGAAACTTAACATTTAAAATAAACTAGGCTTGAGAAATCAACTCCTTTGAAATCAGGTCCAGAAATAGATCAACAAACTTTTTTTCCCAATCGGGTTATAACTTATATCCGTAAGTCCTTGGGGAAAGCGAACTTCTTCGATGCAAAAACATCACCTGAAAAACATTGATTTACATAAAATTGGGGTCTGAAAAAGTGCCAGTTTTTACCGATTGACCCAAAATTTTCATATGTAAGCCAAGTGCCAACGGCACAAACAATCTTTTAGGTTTGGGTGCTAGCTTCAAGAAAATGGGCCTAAAATTTGATTTTCTGGTTCCCTTCAAACTTACATCAGCAAATTCCTGAGCCAATGGAACCAAGTGCACAAAGATAAATTAGAAAACAAATATTCGTTCGCCTGTATAAGGGCCAATAACTTTTTTTTAGAGACAGCTGGAAATCTATATTCATGAGTCCTTGAGTCAAGAGGATCCCAATACACAAAAGAACATGAATAACAAATTTAGCTCATCCGATCGACCAATAGGCCTACTCAGAACATTTTTGACCTGCCCAGATCGGATGCAACAGCTGGATTTGCAATGTTTTGATTAGCCCAGATCAAATGGCTACACAATTCTTGATGTCTCAAAATGGCAGATGGAAGCATTCGATTAAAAATTATATATATTGCTCTTTTGGGCAAGTGTAACCCAGAGATGACAAAAACAAAAAAATAATCTTGGCTGTACCAATTCGTGGAACTCCCGCCCCACGAAATGGGCCTAAATTTTCATTTCAGTCTGATCGTTTTGAAAAGTACAGGGCATGTGAATAGCAGCCAAAGAACCTCAATGAAGATAAGGAGTGCATCAATTCATGGCGTCCGAAATAGGCCCACAATTTTTTTTTTCTGATAGGTATATAGCGTACATGGCGAGTAGCTTCTAATGGCCTAGACATGAATCTATTAAGAGACACTAAAAGTTACAACAAAACGAAGCATGAAAATGCTCTATTAATAAAATGGTGAATTACTACACGTCTATTTTCCAGGATATCCAAACAATTAGGGGTCAGGATGGATTGCCTCCAAATAAACCCTATACTGAATATCAAAAATAATATTCAAAAATTGTTGCACTACGGCTCATCGAAAATTTTTAATAATCAAATATTGCCTAGATATATAATACATTCCTACATTTTAGTTCCAAGCAAAAAAGCTGAAGCTGAAATACTTCACAGATATCCTTACACTTTATCCACAATGACACTACCTCACCTGAAATGGAAGAAAAACTAATTTCTTTCGAATGAAAAATAAATACACGTTCCTTGAAAATAGTTTTAGAAAAAACTGAATTTGCTTAAAATTGTGGTCTATTTTCTGCATTAAAAATACCTTGTAACTTTACAATAAACAATCTATATTAATCTTGTTCTGTGGTTTTTTTTTACCCCAAACATAAAACCTAACCCAATAATTGTTGTGTTTTCAAAGAACGCAGCATGTCCAAGCTAGGGTTACTTAATTTTGTCTAAAAAAATGTCGTTTATTGTTTGCCTTCGTTGAATTTGATGTTAAAAACACCAAATTAAAAAAAAAACAATAGAATCAAAATGCTTACCAATAAAAATATACATTTAAAAAATTACAAACAGTGTTAAAATAAACTCACCGTAAATGAAATCTGTTGTAGTTCAGCAACTGTCATCACTCCAGGCGTGGCTAAAGTGAGCATTTTTTGTTCTGCCATTGTTGGTGTCAGCTCAGCTAGTCTTTTCTCGAAGTGAAACAGTTCTTCCGCAAATTTTGCCGCCTCGGGACTTGTAGCGCCTAGTAGCTGCACACTGTCTTTCAACAGTTGTTTGTAGGCAGCTATGGTCTGAAGATAGATGGAAATCATGTATAAGCAAAATCACTCATTGCTTTCAACATTGTTCCACAAGAACTTGATGAGTAGAGAAATAATTTAATTTTGCAAAAGTCTCTACCAAGAGTGAGTATTTTAAAGGGAAAAGGGATAATAGAAAATGAAAAAATTATCTTACGTATACTGTAGAAGAATTGACTGGTGCATTGACGATTAAATGTTGATATGAAACAAGAGCCACACTTAGAAATTTATTAATGTCTCTTGATTATCCTTGATTGCATTGCATTCAGACTTGATAGTCTGAATGCAAAATTTATACTGTGTAAGAAAAACTAATTCCAATTTATGGATAAAAAAGAAAAATTTGTAGCTTTCGATCAATATTACTTGAAACTACATAATTCTGTTTCTAAGGCTTAAATTTTCGCAGAACTATTCCTTTTGTGTAATCTATAGGCAAATTAAAGCGATAGTTGGAAGTTTGATAAGCATTTTCTAAATTGTTTTATCTCAAAAAAAGAAAATTTGATACAAAATGAATTCAGCTGAGTTTAATTCCTTACGCAGAATTGTTACTTTAAAAGTTGATCTTCATTGGAAGGTTCAGTTCAATTTTTAAGAATTAGCACCAAGAGCTGACTAATCATTATTAGAAGTTTTTTTTTTAATCATTTATATGATTCTGTTTATTTCTTCCGTAAAGCGAAACTCCATGCCAATGAAAACATTTAACTATGCCTACTTTGAGCACGAGATATGACAAAAAAATTATTAGCCGAAAGTCATTCTTCCCTCCGTAAACTCAGTCTTTCTCACCTAGCCTCATAGTCAATCTTCTAAACACCAAACAAAACACTTTTGCAATTTTCATGGAAATAAAAACAAAAGCCTCTACTTTTAAAATTTGCTATTTTTGTTCAATTTTTAGCAAGTGTGTTAATTTTATTTCTTATCCGCATGTACTTTTATTTTTTGTTCCTTTTAATTTGACTTGTGTTGTTTTTTCCTCTTTTCATGATTTATTTATTTATTTACTTATTGACTTACTAAGATGAACTGCACTTTTTTCGAGTCGGCAGTTTTTCAAATTTTTGCTTCTTTACTTTATGCAGTTTATAGCGTAGAGTAAAATAGCAAATACACAATGAACTTAAAAACCAACTTTGCGCTCCAATGATGTTGTTATTCATTGTTTCGTTTTTTCCTTTGTTATATTTTTGCACCTGATCAGCTTCCCCTTGCTTCTTCCTATCCCCTGTTGTCTTGACTTTATTTAGTTTACTTGTTTGTTCATTGTTTCTTGAATGTTACTTCTATTCTTTGTCTGTTATTCATAGTTGACTACACGAGTAATGCTCTCTACTAATATATGTGAAATTATTTTGAATAAGTTTCTTAAATAAATATTTATGTATCTTTCTACATACAGATTGTTTTTTTTAATTGTTACACACTAAAAGCTTTTAACTTGACACTAGCTGCTGTTGACATATCATTTCTCTGATTTGTCACTTGCTACCTTTTTGCTCGTCACTTTTCTCGTAATAAACATCAGACAGTTCGTGGTACTTGACAGACTCTCATCAATAATAGGCTTAACCATGAAAACAGGTATTGGGAACAATATACATATCACGGAATTATGACAAAACCTTATGGGTTTGGTCGAATCGTGAACAATCGTCCAAGGTGTTTTGGTCCAATCTCTGGAGATTTTATAAAGACAGTATTTACTTCAGATTAACTTAGCCTACTTCTGATAATGCCCAATAGCAACTGAAACTCTAAGAAACGGGATTTCAATATTCAGAGACTTATTATACCAGCATTCAAAAATTTGATATACCAGATTCATCTAATTTTCCTGATAATGCTAAACATGTAGTCTAAATTCATTCAGTCTATCCACATCAAGTCCAAATTTATCTATAAAAAGTTGTGTGCATGAAAAAATTTTCGTAATCTTAGGAAAAAGGAGAAAAACTCCCGCCCCTCTCTGTAAAAGAAAAGTCCCCCTCTTTAAACAATAATGTGATCTTGATGAGAATTATACGACCAAACTCAGTACGTATGGCAACCGTAGAACAGGGGGTTTCAGCCCCTTTACATAACTATGAAATTTTGATATTTCCAGCAAAGGGTGAACAGGGGTGCGTCTTTCCTGACTTTTGTTCCGTTTCTCTTCTCTCTTTTTTTAAGAGAGTGGTTGTATTTAAATAGTCGTTAGGGGAAATACAAAATTTTAGTTCTATTACTTGTTTTAGTAGGTAACAAAAGAAATCTTACAAAATGAAATAAGAACTTATGCCACAAAGAATACTCTTCTATAAGGTAAATATACAGATAGTATTGAAATTAAATAAATCAGGGTTATTTGATATAAAGGGAATGCCTTCTGTCAGCTGCTTTGAAAGTGTAGAATACCACAGAATGTGGGACGAAACCTTCATCATAAAAGAAAAGTCCTGGAATCCTAAGGGAGCTCCTAAACGGTTCTCTAAGGATCAAGTAAAATTTGTTTTACTTCCGTGTAAAATTCAAACCACGCGTGATTGTGGTGCAGGAAAACAAGCATGCAAACACACAGAAGCAACATAAAGGAAGCTGAAGACAAATATAAACTTGCAGGGAATACTATCTTATAAGTGGCCTTTAAGGGATTAAAAGGTTCCTTCGTGTTAGGTATGATGATTTTTTAAAAGACGTAAGATTCATAATATGGATTATGAAAAATGATAAGTCAAAACAACGATCGTTTTTCAAGGTAAATGCTTAAAATTTTCCATCTATTCCCCACAAACTTTAGAATACGAACATGCATCAATAATTTACAAATATCTCATTTACAAGGACCTGCTATATCTTACAAATAAAACCATGATATCAACTTTTTGCTACGGCTGCCACGATAATACAATAACAGAAAACTATCTACTGAAAAAATTATATATTTTTTTTTTCGCTTAAAAACTATGCTTTTTCTAGTCTTAACGGCGCTTATTCAGCCAAAAACATGAACAAGAACAAAGCAAATAAATACAAAAATTTCTATTTGTGCAAATATTTAAGGACCTTGTAAATGAGGTTTTGATAGCTAAGTCTACTATTAAAAAAATAACTACAAAACTATGAAGACAAAGGGATTTGAAATGATACTAACCCTTGTTGTTGGGGGTCTTGAGTGTCGACTTCCAATTGTTTGATCTAGCTGAAAAAAGGATACCCAAAGGAGCGTTTTAACTAGCCAGAAATGGAAAAACACACAACCCACTAGACTCAGCTGAAGGATATAAAAATAACTCATACAGAATGAAGACCTCCTCTTCAATTGTGAAACTAAAATCATTTCGCAAGATGGATTCATGATGGATTTTATCGGGAAGATTTTCAATATACAAAAAAGTATATGTTTTAGTAACATTATCATATCTTAGGCCCATCTTAAATCATCAACCTCCACAGGCGTTCATCACGCTTAAGCCTTGATTTTTTTTTCTTTTTAATTCGCCATCAAATATCATTTTTTTTTCATATATGATTATAAAATGGTTTTTCTTGGATTGTGAAATCACACAGAATCAAAGATATCGCTTCCCTACAATACCGAGGGCATTCAACTCAACTTTTGTGAGGCATACTTGTGCACCAATCATTTCATTTGTGATATATCTGTTAGACAGTAGATTTTGATTTTTTTCATTTTAACATTCCAAGAGATTTTAATAGCCCAGTTCTCTGAAATCCGATGGTATTACCAATGTGAATTTTTAAGCTAATCAAGGGATCAAAAAGTTTCTGAGCCATTGTGACAAAACACAAAAAGCCCAATTGCTCTGAAGTACGAAACATAGAGTCTTATAAATTACAATACTTTGTCAATTAACACCGATGCTATTTACTTGTAGATGATATTTTGTTTCACAGAAGCCGCATTCAGAAACTAAGTTTTAATTAAGTACAAACCACAGGACATCGCAGGGCAAGCTATAATTTATGTGCTGGAAATCCAAGATGGTGGAAATCCAAGATGGTGGAAATCCAAGATTGAGGATCTTTGTTTAATCTGCAATTAGTACAACTTAAAATGTTAATTGCAAAATCGGTTGAAATTGAGTCCTTTTTTTACTCTTTCACTCCCGTAAAATCTGGCATTTAGTTTAGAAGAAATTGTGGTGACCCGTGTCACTTTCGAAGAACGTGCGTGATAGATTTCCGGCATAAGGAGCGCGAAAAAAGACTCTTGTGTTTGAGAAGACTTTCGAATAAGAGCTCAACCGATTAAAATCCTGTTAAGTTTAATAATGAATGTTGATCACCCCATCTACTGGAGGCACTGTGATTGTTTATAACGGAGCTTTCTAGTGATGTCTTGCTTTAAAAGCTTGCTTTATCTATAAGTATTATTGAGCAATTCAAAACTTAAGCGCATAATGGAATAAGAAACAAAGGCATTCAATTTAATTACAGAAACGGTATGTACAGTATGGATCAATCACTCAAGGATACAAATAAAACTTTAGGTATAAAATGGATAAATTTTACGATACTGTAGAACAATCAAAGATAAAAATTGTGAAGGAGCTTCACTTCTAGTTCAATTAGGCTCATTAAGCATTATAATTGTATACTGATTAATATATAATAATATTTTTAAGGATAGCTTAGAAGCTGCTAATCGTTACTGAAACATTTGTAAAACCTTTTATTTCAACGTTGAGTGTCTTTCATAAAACTGATTTGCCATCACTACCCATTGATGGTGTATAAAACAGCGTTTTTTAAATTGGCATTTTCCACTAAAACCCATCGATATTTCAGCACGAGATTCGAACCCCCTATACGAATTTTATTTGCAAGAATCGACCAGGTTTTCCTTCAAAAGTGTCAGATTTAATGGGGTGGCAGAAATAGTGAAGATAGTTTATGAATCGGCATTATTGAATATTTTGTTGATTGATATTCACTTTTAGCTTGCCTTTAAAAGCTTAAAATGCTCAGAAATATTTGAAGTCTTTAATATGCTTTAGTAAATGTCATTACTGATGTACTTTTTAGCTGCTGATTTGTCCCAGGCTTTTCTTTACCCTGAAGATTTTCTCTTCTTACTACTAGCTCAACTTCTTAACTGATCTATGTCTGTAGATTAAATTCCAAAGGATTCCATATTGAAATGGGCTTTTGGAACCTTGAAATTTCGTCTATCTCTGGACATTCAGAATACCTTGGGTGACTAGCAATTGAGTGATTTTTTTTAATGAATGTGCAATCTTCTATCGGTCTTAGATGACTCTGCATCATGCTTGAACAAAGGGAAATTGCTCTAGGTTGAAAAACACTAAGGTTTTTAGTTACTGAAATGGTGATGCGGATAAATTAAGAATTGGAAGTGCTACAGCAGGGTGGTTTGGAGGTGTTCAGCGAAAAGGTATAAAATGTATGAAAGAATTTTGTATATAAAACTGTCTCTTTTACACAAATTGAGAAGTAATTACCAAAATTTACGCAAAAAAGAAGAAAATTTCCAGAGCCTAATGAAAAAAATTATAACCACACATGCATTCTGTATTAAAGCACGGTGTTCAAGCTTGCTGGATACAAGAAGTTATAGTTAGGATACCAGTTTGCTAGTTCTGGTACTCTACCTTTTTGAAACCGATTGATAAAGTAAATTATATGATTGTATCTCGCTGTATATACGGTAGGATAGAAAAAAAAACTTTCTAGTTAAATGGATGTTAATATCTTATAACGTTAGATTTTTATACCTGGGATAGGGGTTGGGAGGTAATAAATAAAAGAATAATTGTCTTCTATTTTCTTCTATATGTACTATTGTCTTCTGTTTTCCTAGTTTGATGGTTTTAGCGAATAATGATCCCGGTATTGCTCTCTATGTATGGTGGTAGCCTTTAATTGTGTTATTCATATTATTTTATTGATTTCCCTGATTTCACATCTAAAGGGAGCCGACCCAAGTTCTAAAAAACCGACTTCAGTTCAACCAACAATTTTCAAGTCTCCTAAGTAGGATAGAACACCTTTCTTTGAATCGGAGCCCCCCCCACCGCCCTATAGAAAAAACGAAACAATAGAAGTCTGTATTAGCTGAATTATCAGTTGATTAATCAGCTGACATTTTTAGTTTCAATAAAAGCCTAATATTGCAGGGATTAAATAAAGAACTCTTTAGTCATCATAAAACTAAAAAAAAATTAAAAAGGTGATAAAAGATGCCTCATAGGGAGTTTCTAAAAAATCATCATCTTTTCAGATGCATTATTTGGATGTAAAATACTAGCTCTAAACACAATCGTAAAAACTAAGTTGTGCTTCCATAGGTTTAACAATTTTGAAAAAATGTAGTTTTGTAAAAAAAATAAAAAAAAAAAAAAAAAATTGAGAAAGTAAGGAGTGTGTTTATGTCAAGAGGGAAAGACCTCGTCTGGGGCCTCATCTTCTTTTAATGAGTAGATTTTTGCAACTATAATACGAATATAAAGGCTATTCCTAGCCTGGATTTAGTAAGTAAATTAATTAAACATTAACAAATGAACTTAAAGCAAATTATGATTTTGTTCCCAAAAACATTGGAACAACAAAGTGTTTTTCATGCTGAGTAACAAAAATCCCATTGCTTTGAAAAATTTTGACCTTTGACATGATAAAAGGCTATTTATTTTCAAAACATACCACACTGAATCCATGAAGTTCAAGTAAATATTCGGGTGTATCCCATTTGAGCGCTTTCCCATGTGAGCGCCATGGCGCGCAAATGGGAATTTCCCATTTGCGCGCCGTATTTTAATTAGTTCAGTTGTGTCCCATTTGAGCGCCAGATAATATTTTGCGTATGTTAGGTGATATAGCTAGGTGATCAGGTAAATTTTTCGCAAATCATATTATTGACTTACGAATAAAGTAAACACACCACTCGATGCCTTTTTTAGGCTCTTTCCAAATATAATAATCATTTTTGTCGGAAATGAATTTTACCCCCACCCTATGTATACCAATCCAGGGTATATATTTGCACATTAGGGGGTGGGGTAAATTTTAAACTTACCTCCCATTAACATCAGAAATAAAATTTACCCCCCCCCTAATGTGCAAATATATACCCTGAATTGGTATATATAGGGGTGGGGGTAAAATTCATATCAGAAAAAATGATTATTCTATTTGGAAAGAGCATAAAAAAGGTATCGAGTGGTATGTTTACTTTATTCTTATGTCAATAATATCAACTGCGAAAAATTTACCGACGGGTCTTCATGTCTGTTTTCCTCATACAGTATATAGCGGTGGATACCGCATAATGCATAAGTACCTGTATATACCTTTAGTAGTAAATATATATGGTATACATAAATACTATATATATTTACTTAGTTTATAATACTATAAATGGAAGTTATTTTCACAACCATTGACCCAATAAAATCCTCAGTTTTGTTCGTTGTCTTCGTGGCAATAAATATTTCTACAGGTCAATGTGGCAGCAAACCACGCTTCATCCACCGCAAAATCACAATTTTGGGTTTGGCGCTCAAATGGTACTCCGTGGCGCTCAAATGGGAACAAAATTCCATGGCGCTCAAATGGAACAAAATTCCGTGGCGCTCAAATGGGAAAGCGCTCAAATGGGAACACCCCAAAGATTCTGCATATTGCTTCCCGTCAGGTTCAATAAGAACCAAGTGTTAGTATTATTGAATCGAACAACATTATGCTGATTCTATCGCATCTCTAATTCCTTGGCCAAAGTAACGATTTTAGGGAAAAGGGCCTTAGCAAAAATCCCAAAAATGTATGCACATTCTAATATGAAGATTTTTCTACTGGTAGCCTATATGCAAGCTTCAGCTTACTTTATTAACTTAAAAACTCTACAATGGCGTCAGTTGTGGGGTGGGCATAGGTCCCGTGGATTTTTTCACCCCTCCCCCTCTCCTGGGTTTCGAAAAATTATTTTTTGGGGGGTATTTCCATCGACAAATGCCAGTTACAAAAAATTGCCTCCCCCAGATTTTTTAAAAGCAAAATCTCCCCACCCCCTAGTGTTGGTGAATTAATACCACTTAAACTTTGCTATCAAGAGGTCATTTCTGTAGCTACTCAATGGAAACACAAAAGTTGGTATGTTTAGGACAATTCTACTGTCTAAGACCTTTTTGATTATGGAGTAAAATAAAAATACGTAATATATAATACATTTTCAATACAATACATACACTTCAAGATGAAGAAAAGTCTAAATTTAAAAACTGAGCTACTAAAAGGCAAAAATTAAGTTGTGTAGGAAAATACTGTTTTGGTACAATTTATTGCATCATGTCCGGCAACTGAAACGTTTATTCGATATCGACGTCCTATGCACCAAAAATGGCTCTGGAAGATGTTTATCATGTTATCTTATTACACCTACTGCCTTTTTTTGTTATATCTACAAAATACGTTTGAACAAGTTTAATATTAGTTTTCTTTCCATATAAGAAATGGAAATTATTTCATTCAATAATATGCATGAGGGTAGTTATCAGCATTTTAGTTTGCTTTTCTCATTTAGGTCATTCAGAGGTTGTGACAAAAATTGCAATATTTTGTTTAAAAATCGCTTTAATTACAGGTTTTCTGTCATTAAAAAAAAAATGAACACTTTGGTCCATTGTCATAATAAAAAACAGAAATAGTACCATGGTGTATTATTAAGCTATATATCAGTCATGATTGGCAGAGAACGCTTAGTTTGGCACAAGAAAAAAATAAATAAAAGAAAGTCGTATATGGAAAACGCACAAAGGACTGACTCACAAATACTGTCTAATGACGCCATCATAAGGACAAAAACAAAACAGAACAAAGTTGGACGTCACTGTAGAGAGCAGCGAGACGTGGACACCCAACAAGCTCAGGCCGTGCTAAGTCCTTTTAGGTACAATTAAATAAAAATCTTGGAGGTAGATATTCAGTGAAAAATTACACTTTCGGACTGAGATAACCCCGCTGCTTATGTATGTAAATTACACAGCTCTAAACCCTTGCCTAAGACGCTTGGGTTTCCACTTCAAATATATATATATATATATATATATATATATATATATATATATATATATATATATATATATATATATATATATATATATATATATATATATATATATATATATATATATATATATATATATATATATATATATATATATATATATATATATATATATATATATATATATATATATATATATATATATATATTTATTTATATATATATATATATATATATATATATATATATATATATATATATATATATATATATATATATATATATATATATATATATATATATATATATATATATATATATATATATATATATATATATATATATATATATATATATATATTAAACTGGAATGCTCAAAGATAAATTAAATTAAAATTATATGAGATTGCCACGGATATTAAAATCAAATAGAGATGATTTATTGTATGAATTTGCAATCCTGCTTACCAATCCTATGTTTCCTGGGTTTTCCAGGGGAACGATGATTAATATTAAGGTATTTTGGCAGGGACCAATATTACATGCATTTCTAATATTTCACGACCTGATACTTTGTATGGCCATTGGTTTGACATTGCTCCCCCTTGTATATTCCTACGGACGCCATAGCAACATCTTCTTGAAATTTAGGAATCACTTTCAAGTGTCTGTAAGCTTGATTATTTGTTTTAAATTATATAGTACACGATTTTTTTTTCCTTTTAAAAGATTTCTTTCAAACAGACATGATACACTGTTTCTTAAACAGGCTGAAACCCAAAAATATCAAATTTATGATTGGTAATAGGGTTTACTGACGCACTTATACGACATATAGAGTGATATCCTAGCCGTGAGTATTCTCTGTTTGGAAAACATGATTAATTGCTTTCCCTTCACAATTACTTTGTTTTGGCTTTTATCGTAGAATTGACCTTGTTTTTTTCGCCAAATACTTCTATGTTTGTATATTTTAATGAATTAATGGATGAACTGACCTTATGCTCTGGATCTATATAATAATAGTTTCTTTCCCTTAGTCCCAGGCCATCTGGAGAGATCTAGAAGAAAAGATTAAATGAGCAAAAGAGCTATGCTCGCTATTTCTAAGCTAATAATTAGTCTCGATAATGAGTCCTTTGATAGGGCTTGAGGAAACTTGGAGACAATGATTCTTATGTCGATCGTGACCATCACAATAACTGAGAAATAAAGACAAAGAAGTGTACTAAGTAGGAAGATATATTGATGCTAAAATGTCCTGAGTGGCTAGAAATAGAGCAGCTGGAAAACAATCCTGAAAAAGAACTATGCTGACATAGCTTTTACAGGAATTCTTTGCTCTTTCAAGAGCTAAAATTCTTTTTAACGATTAATTTAACCTTGAGATGATAAAAAATGATCATACAATTAATCATTGAAAAAAATTGAAAAGAAGTCTGTTTAAAAGTAGTTTAGGGGTTTATACATAGATGGCTTTAGTCACCAAAAATAGGATATGTTTTTCTATTTTCAACGAATTGATAGTTATGAATCCAATGAATAAATCCAATGATACAAGTGTCTTGTCATTTTGCTGCAAGATACAGCTGTAGCCTTGTTGTCGTATCGCATGTTTCACGCGGAACCAAATCCTTAATATCGTCTTTATTAAAGGCTTGGCGACGGCGTAGGGATTTTTCCGCAGTCGATAAAAGTTTGGAAGCAGGGGGAGATAAATATTTAACAGCTTTGGTAACAAAATCTAATGATATTGGAAGTATTGTGCATAGGCCAAATATTCTGCCCCCATTTTTAGGCGTTTCTTTTAAACAATACACATACACACATATCAAATGTAAAACAAATGGTTGGACGGTAAAATTCAACTCACAAAACAAATCCAATACAAATTCAACTCTGGCGAAACTTTGCCTATAAAAATTTAAGAAACATTCGGGGTCGAGAGTATTTCTCCTCTCCTGGCCAACCCGTGGAAGATCCCCCCCCCCAAAATTGTCTTTGAGTAGTCCCTGCCTGCACAGAATCCCCCCTCATAGAACTTCCTCGTGGAAAATTGCACCTGGAAATTACCCCCCCCCCCAAAAAAAAAAATCTCCTTCTCAAAAGAATTCTCCCGTGGAAAATTCTTCCCTTCCGGAAGATCCTTCCATACAATTTGTCCTGGAAAATTCTAGAAAAATGTAGAATTGAGCAATAAAAGGGAAATTAAGACAAATAAAAAGAAAGAAGAAAAGAAGGGATTTTGGAATATTCTATCTATACTCCAAAATACATTTATAATATATGGTATGGATCCAGATACTTTTCTTCAAATGGTGGGAGGTGTTATGTAAATGCTCCGCTCAAAACTCGTCATAGGCCCAACCTATGCCGAGGCACCATCTCCAATGCTAAAGATGGGTAAAAGGTGTTCTCCGTTCCCCATCCAAAGAATGTACTGTTCTTTGAATCTCTTTGCCTTAGTTGGGCTAACCAACCGACAAGGTATCTTTTACCTGGTTAAAAATCATCAAAGTAAGGCTTGGAGCAAAATCACCTCTCATCGACGACCTTTCCCACGCCCGCAGACAATCTATTCAGACTTATTTACGGTAGCCAACTGCAATGTACTAAGTCTCAAAACCGAAATTGACCAGTTCCTATATTTTGTGAAGTCTGTCAAACCATATATTATACGCATTACTCAGGCATATCTCCACCATGAGATACCGAGAAGTAACGTTGCCTTATAGTGGTACACTCTTCTCAGACGAGACCAAGTACGCACTGATGGTGCGAGATATGGAGGAGGATGGTTTTCCGTTATATACACAATCATATACCATACTCATGTCTATATTTCCCAAAATTAGCAGGCGAAGCAGCACTGTGGGCTAGGGTGACGCTTTCCAATAAGTCTGTGATCATTGGGTCTAAATATAACGCTCCAACCAGCCAGATCAGTAGTCATCTGAAAATACGTTCATATGTCAATTCTTGAAAGTCTGTTAAAGCTTCATTAATCTAGCGCAAATACTTTCTCTGCATTTACTGCAAATAATTTCTCGTGCCATTTAAACATTTTTGCCTCTCAATTACTCGGACTATCTGTCTTGGATTTTTTCCTACAATTAGCCATGTCTTCATGCCTACTGCAAAATATTTGATTTTTAATTCAAAATCAACGGTTTTCAACTCTAGGCAGGAGTGCCTTTCCCAAAACTAAACACACAAGTACTTGTTCAATCAGAGAGTCATACTTACTCCCACCATTGTAACAGTGCCATTTAAACATTTTTGCCTCTCACACAATTTTAAGCCATATTTTTTTTTTCTCAATGAATCTTTTGAGCTAGTAATATACAGCTATTGTTGATTGGTGGAGGTAGTTCTGTTGGGTGTAATTAAAAATTACATCTTGAGTCTTCGTTCTTCACGCCGTGTCAGTAGCTAACCCCCTATATTATGAAAGCTACCCTTTTTTGGTATCGTTATTAAAATCGCCTTTTTTGTATCTTCACAGAAAAAATTGAAAAAACAATAGAATTGCCCGTTGTTGACAGCAGGTGACAGCAGGCTATAGTCGACTGTATCGCAAGTTACATCCCATCGAAATGGATCCAGATATTCAGAAAGAATAAACCTTGGTTCAACGTTCACTGCAAAAAAGCTATCCAAGCAAAAAAGGCAGACAAGCAATGTCATCTCTTGAAAAGCAAAAAGGACAAACTTAATTTCATAAGAAATCATAAAGATACAGCTTACACGATTCGAAAGTCACGGATTCAGTACAAAGATAAATTTAAGTCCAAACTCCAAAATACCTTTGCTAAGAGCTGGTGGAGGGTTGTCAAAGAAGCCTTACCTTCATCTAAAGGAACTTCAATCCCTTCGGAAAATATTAGTGACGAAACTATTGTCCAAGACGCACAGGGACAGACCAAAGGTTTTGCCATGGCGTTTGCCAAATTCTCAAATCTGGACGATGATGGTAAAGAAGCTCCCGCTTTCTCTAATCGAACCAGTACTGTCAATAATCGTCTGAACAATTCCACTTCTAAGGTTCTTTGCACTCTGCTGACTTTTGGTCTGATCAAATCCATGGGTCCTAAACTATATACCCAATATTGTTTAGAAGACCTGCAGCACAAAAATTGGCTGGACCTTTGTCATCACTTTTCCGGTTGTATTTTTCTTCTGGAACCTTTCCACGCGTAAGGAAAATCTGCCAATGTCATTCCTATACCTGAGCCAGAAGGTGATCCAGTGAGCGTGGGTTCATATAGGCTTATCAGCCTCCTCTCCTGCATTGGAAAGTTTACACAAAGGTTTCAAATCATTCACTTTATCACATACCTTAAGTCAAATGAACTTTTACATGACCGCCAATATTAATTCTCTCGGAGGCTTTGGATTGACCGCTCAATGGCCCAGTACCAGGAGTGGTTAGAACTTTTGGCAAAAGCATACAACATCAGGTTATTGTCATCCGACATTGCTAATACTTTTGACAGAGTATGGGATACGTCTGTTAAATGTGATTAAAAGCTTTCTTTCTGATAGTTCAATAAGGTCTGTGTTTTACGGGTTCACCTTCATCTAATATATATTTTATAAAGGCAGGCGTACCCAGGGTAGTATATTGGAACCAACGCTTTTCGTTCTTTAAATAAATGACATAGGAAATAATCTTGCCGAGATCACTTAGTCAGTGACAACACAACACACTTAGTCATCGCCAAACACGAAGACCCAATAAAAGCCTCCCTGCCACTACAGCCAGATCTTTTGGAAGTTGAAAAGTGATCTGACGCCTGTATGGTTAGATTCAATGAATCGAAAACAGAAGTGCTGATGGTCTCCCTATCAAAATTACTACGAATGCAACCCAACTTCTTCTTCTTGAATAAACATAAAAAGAAAGTCAACGAGCTTCGTCTCTTCGGAATCCAATTTTCCACAGATCCCTCTTGGAACACCCACCTCGGTCAGGTGAGAGCCTCCTGCATAAGAAAGCTGGGGATAACCCTTTGCTGCAAAAATTTTCTACCCACGGCTCTCTCCTGTCTGTTAGTGAGAGGTTTGATGTAGCGTCTATAATTGTTTTCTACAATTGCTTAAATTCACCTCCATCTCTAGAGCTTTCTTGTATTTTCTCCCCAATGGTCCAACCAACAAGACAGACACAAAGGCAAATGGCTCAGTTGAATTATCTTGAGGCTGGCAAGCCGAGAGCAGAGTACTTGAAGAACAGCTTATAATCTGACGTTGGACTTGGATCTCGAATCATTTTCCTGAAGAACTTATCCCTAAGAGTTTTTCTGTTGACTCTTTCAAAAACAGATTCAATAGTTATCCAAAACCCCTCGATAAAAGACTAGTGGCAAATCAAATATTTAATTATACCTGGAACTGCACATTTAGGAACATAAAAAGTAAGGAGCGATTCGGGCCAATAGTAACAAAACTCCAAAAAAAGGAATTTTGATAAACAATTAACACATAAAAAGATTTGACTTTGGTGCTGATCCAACATACAAAGTTCATTAAGTTTGCTATTGCATATCAAACGCAACGAGTCTGATAAAATTTTTCAGGATTTTCAAAACTGGGGAGAACACCGCCCTAAAAGGCAAGTGATCTTAATGGATAACCTTGAATATTAAAGAACCCTGCTGTGGAGAAAGTTCCAACTAAATGCCATCAGCCTTTTCTGAGATATAGCAGATACGCTGACGGTTGGCAGATAATGTCTTTTGATGGGGTTTAACACCCCCCCCCTAGTTTTTCTGAAAGTTTCAACTTAATCCCCTTAACTGTTCCTGAGATATTGCAAACATCATTTTGACACGCTATACGTACATAGAATCTTTCCATTTAGTTCAACATCCCCTAAAAGTTTAATTTAAATATCATTAGTTGATCATAAAGTATTGCAAGTACACTTTTTTGACAACCGGGATACACATAGTTGTATTTTGATTAAGTTCAGTATCCCCCTCAATAGTTGTATTTTGATTAAGTTCAACACCCCCCTCAACATTTTTTGAAAGTTTCAACTTAATGCTTTCCGTTAACTAATTCTGAAATATTTCAGACTTGCCATTTTGGCAACCAGGATGCACATGGTGTCTTTTGATTTAGTTCAATATACCAATCAACATTTCTTGAGAGTTCAAACTTAATGATCTTTGCTGTTGCTGGGATACTGCAGCTGCGCCCATTGGCAACTGGCATGCACATAGTGTCTTTAAGTTCTATATCCCCCACAACTTTCTTTGAATGTTTCAATTTGGTACCTTTCCCTTACTGTTCCCGAAAAATTGAATATATATACTGTTTTAACAACCTGGTTGCACATAGTATCTTTCGATTTCGTGCAACATCTCGCTCAACGTTCTCAGAAATTTTCAACCCAGCAATCTTAGCTATTTTTGAGTTGTTGCAGAGAAGCCCTTCTGAAAACCTGTGTGCCCTCTGCGATTTTGACAAGCAGGATGCAGTTAGGCTGTTTTGATTCCAGTCAATAGTTCAAGCTCTAATAGTAAAAAATGCAGTCAGGAGTTGTCACATTTGCTGTCGCAAGCAGTCACAGTTACAAGTAGCAACAGTCACAAGTGGCCGCAGTAGCACTCGAGCTGCATTCGCAGTAACAAGTAGTTGCACTCACAATTACAAGTTGTTAAAGTTATAATTCATGCAGTCGCAAGTATTCCGCAGTCTTTAATAGATACAGTTGCTAGTAGTCGAAATCGTAGTCGCAGATGCAAGTCAAATGCAGTCATAAGTAGTCGCTCTTGCAAGTAGTCATAGTCGCAGTTGCAAATAGTCGCAGTCGCAAGTGTTCGCAGTTTTAGTCACAGCAGTTGTAGCAATGGGCCTGAAAGTGGGCCTGAAAGTTCCAAGTTAATACCCTTAGCCGCTCCTGCGATATTGCAGATACGCCCTTTTGATAAACTGGATGCAAAAATTATCGTTTGACTTAGTTTAACATCCTCCTCTTAATATTCCCCGGAGTTTCACCTCAGCACCGTTAACCTTTTCTGACACACCCAGGATCACCACTTTCCCAAGGATGAACTCTTTATATAAATGATAGACAAATTGTATGATTTATAACACTTTCTCCGGGGGCAAGGCATCCCAAGAGGCATAGTTATTAAACCACCATTTAGTTATTGTGAATATTTTGAAAAAAATGGCTGTTTCAAAATTTTGATTAGTGTTGAGGGGAGGGGGGATTTAAAAGACAAAATGAGGGCACTATTTACCCTCCTATAACTCTTCAACTATCCCTCTCAACATACCCTGGAAGTTTCAACTTAATACCCTCAACCGTCCCTTAGATATTGTTGATACGCTCTTTTTTACAACTAGCATGCACAAAATGTTTTGTGTTTGTTTGACATTCCTTTCGACGTTTCCTTTAATTTACCTTAGTAATTTAAGCCTTTGGAGACCCAGGACCAAACATGCCCTCTTTTCCTAATAAAAACCTCAAATGAAATCAATGGGAAACTTTGCTTAACTTACAGCCCTTGCCTTGGGGTTAGGGGGGGGGGTTAATGTCAATCACAGAGGGATGGTTATTTGACTTTTGAACTATTTTCAACGAAATTTCTACCTCAAGATTTTGATCAAAAAATTGGGGAGAAAGGGCGGGGGGGGGGGGGGGGTGGTCGCCACCCGATAACTTCTGTCTCTCAAAAAGGGCACTAGAATTTTCGATTTTAAATCCAATGAGCCCCCTCCAAATTTCATACGATTAGGCTGCCCCTTCCATATGAAGTGACCCTTGGGAAAAAAAATAATAATAATAAGAATACATTGAAATCTTATGGCTCTTAACAATAAGCTACGTTGGAGCGTTGTATCTTGTTGTAGTTTGCAACTTGCAGTAAACCTTGAACACGCATTGAATGAAGAACAATATTTTAACTCGAGTCAGCTAGAGCTTGAAGAGGAATGATTTTCTAATAGCATCCACATAAAAGGATAATCATGCCATTAGCTCGTTCATTTTCCGTCTTAACGACTATCATATTGTGATCAATGAAAACAAAAATGTAAGTTGTCGTGTTTCAAATGACTGTGAAAGAAATCTAGCGCAAGGAAAGTTACAATCATCTGAACAAGTATGTGGGGTCCTCTCAGAAAGCAATAAGAATTTATACATATTCATTGAAACACGCAGTATCCTTATTGTAATGTCAGACTGAATAAATAAATGGTAGACTGCTTTGGCACGTAAATTTGTTAACCAGATAACTCTGTTTACAGCAACTAAATTTTAAAAACATTCGAAACAGAAAGAGCGATTCAAACCAAACAAACGTCACACTTAAACGGGCATAAGTTTTCATTAATCAAGAATCCCAATCCCAAAAGAAAACACTGAGGGGGCTTCCACAAACCCACTTTTTACACTGAAGTTTTACTTGTTCTTTACAGAATTAAATTATCATCTACATGTTGAAATTATGGTAGGATGAGTAGTGGTTTTTGGCAGAGGGTCTACTTACAAGATAATTTTTGCTCTTTTTAGGCTATTAAATGAAAAAAACCTCTTCTTTTAACTAAAAGTAAGAAACAACATTAAAACTTAAAACGAACGGATGTTATTCCGTATATGATCGGAACTGCCCCTTTCTTATCCATCGCTCTTTATGCGTCTTAAAGTTCTTTAAAACATACTTCTCATTCAAATTCAACAGGCTCCTTGTGCTTAAGCAGTTTTTCTTTATAAATTGGGACAAAATTTAAACTTTGGCGTATAGAGAGAGGGACGATGAAGGGCTAGCCCCTCGCCTGTACGAGATAATTTATGTTTTTTAAGTTTTAGTGTTCCTCCTAACTTTCAGTCGAAAAATCTCCCCCCCCCCCATGTAAAATTCACCCAGGAAACTTTCATTCCCAAGAAAAATTCTACCCGTGAAAAATTCCCTGCATAAGATACCCCCCCCCCAAAAAAAATATGTAAACTTTCCAATAACAAACACTATAAGTACGCAATAGATAAATTGCATAAATTACAGCCCTTTCCCCGATGATTGTGGGGGGTCACGTCATCCCAAGAGGGATAATTATTGAATCTTTCAACTATGCTGAAGGAAATGGCTATCTCAAAATTTTGGTCAGATGTGTTTTGGGAAAAAAGGCGTGGGAGAGGGGCTAGTGGCCCTCTAATCTTTTTCGTTACTTAAAAAGAGAACTGAAACTTTAAACTTCGTCGGCATACATTTTTGGGTTGGGGGGACAAATTTTCTGCTTGAGGTTTTTCAATAGGGGGTTTTTCCATAGGGAGGGAAGTGTCCAGGGAGTGAACTTGTCAGGGGAAAATCTATACAGAGGGAATTTGCAAGAATTCTTATACAAAATTATTTTTATAAGTCTTGCTTTCTCTTTTCCGTCTCAATTTTACACGTGGAGTGGTTAAGGGTAATTGTCTAAGGTAAATTTTCATGGGGATTGAATTGTATAGAGGATATTTCCTTGGGGAGGAAGTTTCACCGTGGATGTGGGGCCAGATTTCCTGGTACTATTTAAAAAACGATCAAAAATTAAATTAAAAAAATAATTTTTTTTTCAATTGAAAGTAAGGAGCAACATTAAAACTTAAAACGAAGAGAAATTATTCCGCAAAAAAAAAGAGGGTTGCCCCCTCCTCAACATCTCGCTCTTTACGTTATAGATTGAATTTTGTCCCGATTATTTAATAATGACTCCTGAAACACAAGGGTCGTTTAATTAGAACAATAAAACACTTTTTTTTTAAAGTACTAAAACAACTTTAGCGTAATGAGTGGGGTTTTGAGGAGGGGGCAACCCCTTTTATATACGTAATAGTTTCTGTTCGTTTTAAGTTTTAATGTTGCTCCTTACTTTCAGTTGAAAAAACTTTTTTTATTTATTTATTTAATTAAAGACGAGGAAACGATTATCAAACAGTTCATGGTAACGAACTATAAGTAAGGAGCGACCCGGCTCAATAGTAGGCTACCCGAAACTCTAAAAAACGGAATTTTGATACCCGTAGACACATAAAAAAAATCAAATTTTATGCTGATTTGAAACATATAAGTTTCATCAAGTTTAGTCTTACCCATCAAAAGTTACGAGCCTATAAAAATTTGCCTTATTTTCAAAAAAAGAGAAAACATCCCTTAAACGTGATAGAATCTTAATGAAAATCAAACCACCAGATTCAGCATATCAGAAAACCCTATTGTAGAGGTTTCAAGCTCCTATCTGCAAAAGTGTGGAATTTCGTTTTTTTTTCCGAGAAGAAAGATCACGGATGCGTGTTTATTTGTTTTTTTTTTCAGGGGTAATCGTATCGATCCAGTGGCTGTAGAATATCGTGCTCATTAGAACTGAAACTAAAAGTTCTAGTGCCCTTTATAAGTGACCAAAAATTTGGGGGGCAACTAGGCCCCCTCCCACGCTCATGTTTTTCCTGAAGTTACCTGATCCAAATTGTGAGATAACCATTTTGTTTGACATAGTCGAAAATCTAATAAATATATCTTTGAAGATGACTTCATCCCCCACAGTTCCCGGGGGAAGGGCTGCAATTTATCACCTTTGCCCATTGTTTACATGTAGGTATTGGTTATTGGGAAGTATAAAGACTTCCCAATAACCTCAGGGGGGATTTTCTATAGTGGTGGGGGGGGGGGTCGGAGGTTTTTTGGTAGGGTCTTTACACGGAGGATGTTTTCATGGGGAAAGGAACATTTCTATGAAGGGTGTGCCAGATTTTATGAAGCTTTTTTTTCATTTCTATGAAGGGTGTGCATTATTTAAAAAACGATCAGAAATTAAATAAAAAAAAACAAGCTTTTTTCAACTGACAGCAAGGAGCAACATTAAAACTTAAAACGAACAGAAACTATTACGTAAATGAGGGGCTTCTCCCCCTATTCAATACCTCACTTTTTACGCTAAAGTTTTTTTAGTACTTTCAAAAGAGCTATCTATTCTAACTAAACGGCCTTTGTGATTCAGGGGTTTGTGATTCGAACAAAATTCGAACTTTAGCGTAAAGAGCGAGGTATTGACTATGGGGCGAACCTCCTCATATCCGTAATAATTTCTGTTCGTTTTATGTTTTAATGCTGCTCCTGACTTTCAGTTGAAATTTTTATTTTATTTAATAGATATAATGTTGAATCTAAGCTACAAAATGTTTAATCTCAAGTGCTGAATTTGTCGTATGGGTCTTAGTGAGGCTGTGAAACGGAAAATATCACTAAAATCTTGCACTTCTTGCAAAAGGCACTAAAATTAGTGGAGATATAGAGAAAGCAGGGGAATCTAATGATGACGGGAAGCACGTCGAGCGGACACTCGAAAGAAACTTTACGAGCACACGAAGAGCTAAAAAAAAATCGCAAGTTTACCAGTCTCTCTGCAGATGCATCAAAACTTCTGACAACACGCTTTAAGATATGGAGATTCCATTGGTAGCTAAATAAAAAGCAACGGATTGCTCTGAAGCTCACAATAGAGGGCTAAAAAAAGCGCGTAAAGCGCAAAATGGAAGCACCTATTCAATGAAATACAAAAACTGGCGAAAACATAGTCTAGAGTACTAAAAGTTCGACTATTAAAAGAGGCAGATCGAGTTTGTCTGTCCAAGTGCGTATTTGTGCGCTCAAAAGAGCGCAAAAAGTGCAAAAATGATTTCTGGAAAATTCTGGAAAAATAGTATGAAATATTGGCTGCAACACCAGAACCGTTGACTTGGAAGAGTTTTTCAAACACGAGAACCTGCCTTTCCCTCCTCCAATCTCTGATAAGTGTAATCTGAGATTCAGCACGAAGTCTGATATTGTAACTCTGCTCATAGCTTATTTTTCTGAAGTTCTGACCGAGAAACCTCACCCCGATTCCAAGATTTTTGAGGGTGTTGTCCCAGTCCACCTTGTAAAACCAAAAATGCAAGAAATTTGGCGAATATGTTACAGAAGAGATATTCCAATACCCTCGTAAGCAGTTCACAAGTGAAACACAGCAAGTTGACATCGTCTTTGGCGTTTATAAGTCCAACAGACTTCTACACGAGAAAAACACGGCAAGGCTATGAATCTGACAAAGGTTGAAGAAAGAACGCCGATTGCAAATAGACAGGACTAATTTCCTGCAGCGCTCAGACAACAAGCAGAGCCTATTCTAGTTCATGGCAAAAAAAAGAATTGCGACACTGTTACCAATCATTTGGTTGTCATGAATTCTGGTGATAATGCAAGACGTACAATTCCGTCTGACTTGGCTGAAACTCATCCTAGCAACCACGCGGAGGGAGATAGCAGGATAGTTCTACACTGCCTTCATCAAGCGCGCTGCAACTTGAAATTCATCACTGTCAGAACAGTTGATTCATATATAGTTGTTCTGCTCATCGCAAAGTACTTTCTTATTGGGTTTGTTCAACTGTACGTAGCATACGGCCAAGGGAAGAGTTTCTGCAACATTCCTCTTCACGACATAGCAACTGCACTTGGCAAAGAAAAGACGCAGTCAGTGCTGTTTTTCCATGCTATAAGTGGCTACGACAAAACCACAGTGCCATAACACCGGTCTTCAACCGCCTGTCATCTCCTTTTCAAGAGTTCACTGAAAACGAATTCGCTCAGATTGTAAAGTTCATTGTGCTTATATATGACAGATCCAGTTGGAAAGAGTCGGTAAACAACTTGAGGAAGTATCTGTTCACAAAAAAAGGATTATCCATGGACAGAGTTCTGCCTACCCAGGATGCGCTAAACCAGCACATTCGGCACACTTAGCTTCAAGCCCAGGTATGGTCCAGTTCTCACCTTGCTATTATTCCTGAAAAGAACCCTAACGATTACGGATGAGAAAAGACTACCAATGGACTTTGCGCTCCCCGATGGTCAGCCCTGCCCCAAGCTCCTGTCGCCTGTCGAGAGCTTATACAATGCAGTTGCAAAAAGCAATGCTTTCGGCGCTGTAGCTGCAAGAGCAGCTCACTTGAGTGCACCGAGTTTTGTTCTTGCCACGGGTCTTGTCAAGTATAATGAGTTTTTATGTATTATGTATTTTGATGTCCCTTTTAAGGTTTAAGCCTAACTTAGAATCTCCTTCATTCTTTCCGCATCATTAAGCGTCATGAGCTCTGCTGGACGCTCTACATCGCGCTTCATATTGCATGTTCGATGTCATTTCGAATTATCGCTTGTTTTAAGAAACTAATGTTTTGGAAATTTTTCTATTTTTGCGCTTGAAGCGAATAAAGACATGCTAAGACCGGATTCGGGCTTACAGATTCACTTTCTTTTCAACACCACTCGACTTTCGGTATTTCAAACCGTGGTTCTACCAAATTTGAACTTTCTGTAAGAAGCAAATCAGTTTTGCGCTTTTAGCACATTTTTCAGCGATTGCAAAGGTGCTATAAAGTGATTGCTCGACTTTCTACCTGTGATTATTGGGTTCTCCATACTTTGTACTGCATTACCACTTTATCCAGAGTTTCTTCAAATTTTCCATCAGTTTGGCACTTTTTGCGCGTTTTTGATCGCCCAAATTTGTGCTTTGACGCGCAGATTCGAGCTGTTGCTTGTAATCTTTGGACTTCTAGTACTCTAAACTATAATTATGCCTTTTTTGGTATTACATGAGATAGGCACTCCTATTTTGCGCTTTACACGTTTTTTTTTCAGCGCTCTATTGTGCGCTTCTGAGCGACCCTTTACTTTTTATATAGCCGCCATTGGAATCGTCATATCTTAAAATGTATATTCAGGGGTTTTGATGATTCTGTAGAGATGCTGGTAAACTTGTGCATTTTTTTGCACTTCGGGCGCTCGTAAAGGTGATTTAGAGCGCCCGCTCGACGTGCTTCCCGTCATCATTAGATCCCCCGTGCTTTAATCTATATTTCCACCAATTTTCATGCTTTTTGCCAGAAGTGCACGATTCTTAAGCTTAACAGGCTCGCTATCTTGGAAGATACGCAGAAAAACTTGAAGCAATCCAAGCAGTAGTAGGGCACTTTTTTCTTGGCCATGTTCCCGTTTAAATTATTGGTCTTAGGAATAGGGTTTGTAAATGTCTTTCGAAAGCGAAAATCACTATAGTCGTTCTCTGTTACGAAAGAAAGCTGGAAGATAAGTTCAAAGTAAAAGGGCCTGGGTCGACAGCCCATCTATTCGTTTTTTTTTTCAAAATTAGGTTCTATTTCTGGCTCCCTAGATTATAAAAGAGTAGTAGTGCCTTTGTGTTTTTGATATCCAAGAATACATTTCTCGGTATCCCATTGAGATTATACTTCACTCTCAGCAACAAACTAAACATTAACTCAATATTTAAATTTTTACTACTGGGGTCTCTATGTCAGAACTATTTATGTTATTTTCACTTTTATTTAGCTGCATATTTCTTTTTATCTCACAATCTAACGGGAAATTCTTAAGCTTCCAAAACATCCTCACTTTCGTAATTTATAACATATTCTAGAAATTCCACGAAAAAAAGAAATTATTTTAAGAACTTCGGAGATTCTTCATGCACCGTCAAGGATTTAAAAGAGAAATTAAAATTCCGTAGTACTCCTTTCGAATTTCGTTCAGAAATGGTATACGACTGAGAAAATTAAAAGACAGCTTAATCAAGTTTTTGAAAGAAACTCTCATTCTGATGACTGAGGGATGGCATTCTTGGAAAAAAAAATGAAATATATCAATCAGATCCGTTTTCATGTTTCGTTAAATTGTTGCCAAATTACCCATTTTTTCTATCTTTTTGAAAAGCGATCTTATAAGGTATCTCTGATTTGTATTGTGAGTGATTAATTTTAATACACGCTTTCCAAAAAAGAATTTTCAAACAGTTCGTGGTAACGAACTGTAAGTAGCCTAAGGAGCGACCCAGCTCAGTGGTAACCGAAACTCTAAACAACGGAATTTTGATACCAATAGATACATCAAAAGAATCAGATTTTAATTCTGATTTCAAATATAAAAGTTTCATCAAGTTTAATCTTACCAGTCAAAATTTGCGCGCCTGAGAAAATTTGGCTGATTTTCAAAAAAAGAGGGAAAGACCCCCTAAAATTTATAGAACCTTAATGAAAATCACACCATCATATTCAGTGTATCAGAGAACCCTACTGCAGAGGTTCCAAGCTCCTATCTACAAAAATGTGGATTTTTGCATTTTTTGCCACAAGAAAGATCACGGATTCGTGTTTTTTTGTTTTTTTTTCTTTTCCCCAGGGGTAATCATATCGACTAAATGGTTTTAGAATATCTTGAGAGGGCTCATTTGAACGTAAATTCAAAGTTTTAGTGCCCTTTTTGCATGACCAAAAAAAATGGAGGGCAACTAGACCCCCTCCCACGCTCATTCTTTTCTCAAAGTCACCCAATTAAAATTTTGAGACAGCCCTTTTTTCAGCATAGTCGAAAATATAATAAATATGTCTTTTAGGTTGACTTAATCCCCCACAGTTCCCAGGGGAAGGGCTGCAAGTTATGAACTTTGCCCATTGCTTACATATTGTATTGGTTATTGGGAAGTATACAGACATTTTCAGGATGGTTTTTTTTCTGGGGGGGGGGGGGCGAGAGGCGGGGGTTACTCGGGATAAGATTTCCGTGGAGGATGTTTCTTTTGGGTAAGGGACATTTCTATGAAGGGGGCGCCGGATTTCCAAGCATTATTTAAAAAACGATCAGAAATTAAATTTAAAAAAAAGTTTTTTCAACTGAAAGTAAGAAGCAACATTAGAACATAAAACGACAGAAATTATTACGTATATGAGGGGGTTCTCCCCCAAGTCAATACCTCGCTCTTTACGCTACAGTTTTTTTTAGTGCTTTCAAATGAGCTATCTATTCTAATTAAACGGCCTTTGTGATTCAGGGGTTTGTGAATCAAATTTTTTTTTAACTTTTAACGTAAAGAGCGTGGTGTTGACTAAGGGGAGAACCCCCTCATATACGTAATAACATATACGTAATAAAAAAAAATAAAAAAAAACAAGCGATACGGCTCAATAGTAATCGAAACTTTTAAAAACGGATTTTTGATGTCAATAAATGTATCAAAAGAATGGAATGCTGATTCTAAATATATAAATTTTATTAAGTTTAGTGTTACTCGTCAAAGGCTACGAGCCTGAGAAAATTTACCTGATTTTTTAAAAAGGGGGGAAACATCACCTACAAGTGAAAGAATTTTAATGAAAATCACACCGTCAGATTCAGCGTATCAAAAAACCATATTACATAGGTTTCAAGCTCATATCTGCAAAAGTCTGCAACTTTGTATTTTTTGCCAGAAGAAAAATATACGAATATTGAAGATCGTTACGTAAGTTAATTTGTAAATTACGTCAGAACCAAATTTAGAGACAGCCATTTAGCAAAAGAAAAGTAAAATTTTTATGCAAATTTTGTTTACTTATTCAATGACAGTGAGCCAAAATAAAAGCTGCATTAACTAAAAAACGATCAGAAATTAAATAAAAAAACAAGTTTTTTAAACTGAAAGTAAGGAGCGACATTAAAACTTAAAACGAACAAAAATTATTCCGTATATGAAAGGGGCTGTCCCCTCCTCAACGCCTCGCTCTTTACGCTACAGTTTGACTCTGTCTCACAACTTTATTTTTTAAAACAATAAAAAACTTTAGCGTAAAGAGCGAGGCGTTGAGGAAATCGTCCAAGGCCAATGCAGCTCCGCATGCTCCTCCTCCATCCCAATCTGTTTAAAGCCTCCCTCTTTAAACCCTCCGGAGAAGTTTCCATTTCCCAAAAATCTTTCCTTACGAAAACATCATAATAAAAACTAAGGACATACGTCTTTATAAAAACGCCCAAACTATTTTTATAAAATTATCTATGAAGAATCAATTTAAAGTTCCTAATATAGAGCTTCCTCAGCCCTTTTCTAAGTCTAGGCCTATTATTCGAATGTTTAATACAATCTCTCGTCCCTGTTCCTGTGGGCAAAGGAATTTTTCCTGAAACCCTAATGTACGAGCACATATATGCCAACGCATTCAGTAATTATTAGGAAAAAGCTTCAAATTACTTTTAAATCAATCCTAGAACTTTTTTATTTTGTTTACATCCAAGGATAAGCGCACTCCTGGTTTATAACCCTGCTCCAATAAAATACCTATCGTGGCTAATGTATCTATATGCCTAAGTTTCGACCTAAGTTTAAGATTGAGTATTTAAATGACAAATAAGCTTCCAATAAATGCTTATTATTTTTAATCCCATCAGTGTTTTTATTATTTGGAATTCGTAACCGAAAATCCACCCTTTTAGAAGAAATTAATGCTATGTACTATTATGATACCGTTGTTATAGGAAACACAGATTCCAGACTAAAAACTGTCATATAATAGGAGTCCTTACAATAATGTTAGGTTATATAAAATAGCTACTTTCTCAAATGAAAGTAAAACGTAACATTAGAACTTGAAATAAACAGAAGTTATTTCATATATGGGGGGGGGGAGGAGATGCCTTCTTTATCCCCCACCCTTTATGCAAAAGGTTTATAGTGCTTTACTGAAAAAATCTATCAGTGACCCCAAGTCACGAATAATTGCAGGCGTTTTATTTACCGATTGCCTTTAAAACGTTTGAAATAAAGATTTTATTGTTTGAAGCAAACTCACATCAAGAAGCTCTTCCATTCTAGAGGCATTGTGAAAATTTCTCATCCCATTTCAATTGCCCTTGTGTTTTAGTAATTGTTTAAGGCATTTGAGACGAAAGGTCAAAATTAAAAGAAAAACAGGAAAAAGTAACGAGGAGGTAGCCCCCAACCATATACGGAGTTATTTCTGAAAAAATATCCGAAAAAACATTAAATACCCGTAAAGCTACATTTAGAAACCCAAAAGAATCTACATATCCTGTAGGCATAACGTGCATTAATAGCTAAAGTGTCATGAGCCAATTTGTTAACTATAGGTGGAACACACAGTGTCTTAAATAACTGATCGCATGGCCCTGGAATCCTTACTAGAAGACAATATGAGAATAAGATAGTTGGAAAACATTACACAGCCCTGAGTTTTGCAGAAAATAATTTAGTCTGATTCAAGTTTTATTTGGGTTAAATTTTGCTTAGGTTGGATGCCACCTGGCCTGAATTTTGCTTGTGATGAATTTTTTCAGGGTCTATTTGCTTGTGTTCGTTTAATTTTGCCAGGGTGTATTTCGCTATATTAAGTTTTGCGTAAGTTGAATTTTGCCTCAATTGAGTTTTGCTGATTTGATTATAACAGCTTAAGTTTAGCTTGGGCTGAATTCTGCATGACTTAGTTTTGCTGGGTTCAAGTTTGCAAGGGTTGAATTTGGCCTTTATTGAATTTTGATAGGTAGAGTTTCGTGAAAGTTAAATTTGGTCTTGGATTAATTTTTAGAACTGAATTTTACAGACATCATTTGACATTGATGTTTTGCATTGGTTAAAAGAGACGTTCAAAAATGGGGGCAGCATATTAGTCCTCAGAATGTATAGCCAATGTAAGCTCTGCACTCGTAAGCCACACCTCTCACCAGGCCACTAGTTCAACAAGTAAGTCATGAGCACGGGCAACCACTCAAACTTGCTGGCAATAACTTACCTTCACAATATTTCTTGTTGAATCATATGGATGTGGAGTGACATCTAATCTGAAAAACGCATTTACACCATATTCAGCATGAAGTCTCCGTAGAACCATTTTAAAATTCCATGAGTAAACCGAAAAGGATCGCAGTACTCCCCAGCCACCTAGATAAAAGTCAGTATGAGTAATGTAAATAAAATTTCATTGCTGGTTGAAACAAAAAAGAAATAGGGCAACAAGCCCCCTTTCTGTGGTCTTTTTTTGCACTTGAGGACCCCCGTAACCAACCGTATTATCTGAGACTTTGAGTCAACAATTGCTCTCAAAATGGTTAAAACTTACAAAAAAACATGTATCATTAACGTTAAAAATTGGAACCCAAGATCCCATTGTCCCTCCCCCCCCTCTCCCACCCAAATAGTAACTTTTTAGCAGAATTGTGGACATGTTGCATCCTGCTTAAACTTAAATCATACAAGTGTTTTTATTCTCAGCTAAAAACGAGCCAAGCTTAAATTTTGGACTGATTCAGTGCAAAAACGTGCTTAGTCTTGACTTCTTATAAAAATAGGCCAAGTTCTGGTTCAGTTTAAAAACATCCTAATTCCCATTTCTTCGTAAAATCGAGCGAAGTCTTAACTCTGTGAAGCAGCAAACTAAATCTGATTTGAAGGTAAAAAGAGCCTAGTCCCGATCCGATGACACGGCGTTTCAAGTCTAAACAATGGACTTATTAGGTGCAAAAAACGCTAAGTCCTGCTTTCAGCAAGGTGTTTATTTCCACTATTCATATAGATTGCACCTATGAGGCCTATATTAAAAGGGCTAGTTATATAATTTGAAGTCCTTGCACCTTGGGGACACGGATGAAATTTCCCCTGGTGGCATATTCTTTGGAGCTTAAAACTATTTTGATTAAAATGTATATTTCAAGATTTTATCCTGTGCAACGTGGTGTTGCGTGGGCACTCATGGACAAAAAGAGCATTTACAGGGTGGTTGACCAGCCTTCGGCTTGTTAAGCCTTTAAATGGACGCCGGAACATTTATTTTAGCCTGCGCTAGCACTTATAAGACCCTTATTTGATACAAATGATATAACAAAAGGGGTATGATTCCTTATTTTATCTTGTTTCACTGTTTGGCCGAAGTGCATAAGAATATATACAGAAAAATTCAAAGAAACTGTTTCTGCATGGCAAAGTAATGTTTTCTATTTTAGATGGTTTGTTAAAAATGTTACGACTGTTTCAACCATCAAGACAAAAAAAAAATCTGGATAGAAACAAAACATGTTCTATTAAAAAAAGGAGGGTAGCATGTTAAAACTAATAGATCTCGCATTTTTTTTAAACTGTTAGTGCTTTTAATGCTGGTATCCTGTAAAATTGTCAGAATTCTTGTTACTTTGTCACCCTTGGCTATATCCCCAATTTGAACTATGTCCAAGATGAAGGCCCCCGAGACAGCCAAGATTTCCTGATGATAAATCTTAAACATAACATAGTGCCTATGTGATGTCAGTAGCATGGTTAATGTTCAGAGATGCCATTGCACTTTTTATAACACTACATCTCTGTTGCTTTTTCCCGGAAAGTCGTCCGAGTGACGTAAGATTTAATATAATAGACTAGTAGCTCTAATCTGTTGCTTTTATTTCCCTCATTCTCCCTTTAAACATTCAAGGCACCGACACAGAATTTATATTTCTATCACGACTTCAGAATATTTTGACCAGCATTTATCTTCTAGAAATAGGTCAGTTTCTAATTAGAAACACGAGTTCATTACAACTAAAAATTTGCTCAGTCTTTCTACACGGTTAGTACTATCACTCCCTGAGGGTTACTTGAAATGGAGGATTTGATATAAAAGCCTCTGCTTTTCCATCCAGCCTGTCGGTGCTAATATTTATGGAAGCAGCTAAACAGAAGAGCATAAACAGAGACTAGTACTTCTGTAGATATCTTCATCTTTTTTATGTGTATATTTGCATATTAAGAATTTCAATGAGTGATTTTCTCCATATTTTGTCGTCAAACACATATATCTCAATTAGAAATGATCTAAAACACGTATCTGAAAAACGACGATAACAACTTGGCGAAATGGGCGTGTCTTACTTAAAGTTCCAACTCAATGACGTTAGGCCCGTTTTTTAGCACTAAGATCTTACATCTAAGATCTTACATCTTTCTGCAAAGATTATCGTTTTTTCACTCATCTTTGTTCTGAGATCTTACAGCTCACTGATGTTAGCAAAAAGTGTGAAGACCGCCACTGTTTTGTAATATAGAACAATTATGAGAGAACTTTGATGATCTACTCATCATTGTTCTCAGACCGCTGATCAGAGCAGAATGATTAAAGACTTTTGCACAAAAAAGACCAAAGATTTAAGATCTTAGTTCAAAGATTTCAATTTTAATCGTTTTCTGACAAAAGATGTACGATCTTAGCACATTGATGAGGGAAAAAACGCCCCTGTTGTTTGCTTAGTGAATTACACGCGTCTCATATACCACCACAGTGATGATTTTCAATATTAATAAATTTATCTTTGGTATTTGTTCATACAGTGTAAATCAAAAAATACTTAAAACCAATTCAAACCGAATCGAATGTCAAATTAATGTTAGAAAAAGTAAAAACCTAACTTATAGTGAAAAATTAGGTTCCGCAGGCCAAGCAAAATAGAGCCTTAGAAAATGGTTTCATCCGGATTTGTCATTTTTACTTCCTTGTAATCATTAACTTGATAGCCCTACTTGTGTGCCATGAAAGAAATATTGTTAATAATAATAACACCTAAAGTAATACAAGTTGGCATTTAAAATGGTAAATTTTTAAAATTTAAACGTAACCTTGATCGTTAAACAAGAAATTGCTATTATGTTCAACACTTCTTGTCAATAAACGAATTAAGCATTAGAAAACTTACAAAGTTTTTCCATTTTCTCATGTCGGCTTAGAATTGACCAGCTTTATTATTTAATCATAACCAATAACGCTTTACAAAAACATAGTTCAAAAGGAAAGCTGACCGAAGAATTTTTTTTCTATAAGCCGTTGTTGAAGTATAATTTTAGAACGGTTGTATGTGTTAAAGTTTTAAAACTTTTTAGATATAAATAAAAGCTTCCAATAGTGAAATAAATTAGAACTTACTTTTAAAATAGGAGGTAAAATTAAAGAGATATGAGACCAAAGTTACCCTTATGAAATTCCATAGAAAATATCCCTATTCTAGAGAAGTTGGCAGTTGTGCCAACTAGAGAAGTTGGCAAAATATTAGGTTTTTTTTCACTTACACAAATATTGATTCCAACTTTTTCAGGATAATCAGCGGCCAATCCTATCATGGAATACCAGTAGTTACCTTGTATACAGTTTCAGGGGTACATGAAAGGATACAAGAAACGGGGCAAGATAATAGTGTATACAATATGAAGGGTACATAAATTGCGCAAGAAAAACCCATGCCTTTGACACTGTATTTACACGTGAACATTTTGAAAAGCTGCCAAGGTTTTTGTTATTGATAAGAATTGCACATGGTTGTATCGTTTGACATAGACATTTTTTAGGAGCCAATCAGAGGTTGTTCAATATACGATAACTTGATTTGTGGTTGGGATTTAAATAAAAGGAATTTGTTTATTAAGTTGGAACTTTCAGAAGGTGCTTACAGAGAAGTTCAACTCATCAAAAGATTATTAATGCATGCTACGCCTGGGGTTGAGTTCCACGGGAGTTGAGTTGCATGCCGGGTTAAGTTGCACCATGTTTCAGTGACCGGGGGGATAGTTACCTGGGGGTTTAGTTTAATGGGGTCAAGTTGCACGATGGTTCAGGATCAAAAGGGTTCAGTAACACGGGGGCTCAGTTGTACGGGGGTTCGGTTATACAGGGGCTCAGGTACATGGGGAGTTCAGTTGCACGGGGGTTTAGTTAAATGAGGTTGAGTTGCACGGGGGTTGAGTTGCACGAGGGATTCAGTTGCACGGGGGGGGGGGGGGGGTCAGTTACATGCGGGTCCAGTTACACGGGGTTTAGTTAAATATGGTTGAGTTGCACGGGGGGTTGAGTTGCACGAGGTTTCAGTTAAATGGGGGTTCAGTTGCACGGGGGTTTGAGTAATTTTTACGGGGTTTGAGAGACTCTGTTGCCTGATTCCGTGTGGTTTTAGTTTACTTGGTGCCCATTAAAAAAAACCCATAGAAATAGTTATTTCTTTCAAAAACCTTTTCCGATGTAACTTAAAGGCATCTGTCTTTGTAACTAGAGAAATGCTCCCTTTTGGAAAAACGGGCATCGCAACCTTGTGTTATCTTAGAGATTAATGCGTAACTCGAGACATCTTGGTAAAGTTTTTAATAGAAGCTGTTTCCAAAAAGATTTAGGATTCATTAACTTTAGTGTTGCCAGTCAAAAGCTATAAGTTTGAGAAAATCGCCTGATTATCGAAAAATTAAGAAACACCTTCCAAAAGTCGACAGGAATGGGATTGTCTTGAGGGGGGAATTTTCCATGGAAGAGGTGGATGGTATTTTTACGTGAAAACAACTTCAACCGTGCCCAGCCCCCCGCGATCAGAAATTAATTTATAAAAAAAGTTTCTTCAACTGAAAGTAAGGAGCAACGTCAAAACTTAAAAACTGAAAGAAAATACAGGCTGTTTCCAAAAGATTTAGGATTCATTAACTTTAGTGTTGCCAGTCAAAAGCTATGAGTTTGAGAAAATTGCCTGATTATCGAAAAATGAAGAAACACCTTCCAAAAGTCGACAGGAATGGGATTGTCTTGAGGGGGAATTTTCCATAGAAGAGGTGAAGGGTATTTTTACGTGAAAACAACTTCAACCGTGCCCAGCCCCCCGCGATCAGAAATAAAACTATAAAAAAAAGTTTCTTCAACTGAAAGTAAGGAGCAACATCAAAACTTAAAAACGGACAGAAAATAGAGGCTGTTTCCAAAAGATTTAGGATTCATTAACTTTAGTGTTGCCGGTCAAAAGCTATGAGTTTGAGAAAATTGCCTGATTATCGAAAAATGAAGAAACACCTTCCAAAAGTCGACAGAAATGGGATTGTCTTGAGGGGGGGGGGGAATTTTCCATAGAAGAGGTGGAGTGTATTTTTATGTGAAAACAACTTCAACCGTGCCCAGCCCCCCTTGATCAGAAATTAAATTATAAAAAAAGTTTCTTCAACTGAAAGTAAGGAGCAACATCAAAACTTAAAAACGGACAGAAAGTAGAGGCTGTTTCCAAAAGATTTAGGATTCATTTACTTTAGTGTTGCCAGTCAAAAGCTATGAGTTTGAGAAAATTGCCTGATTATCGAAAAATGAAGAAACACCTTCCAGAAGTCGACAGGAATGAGATTGTCTTGAGGGGGGAATTTTCCATAGAGGAGGTGGAGGGTATTTTTACGTGAAAACAACTTCAACCGTGCACAGCCCCCCGCGATCAGAAATTAAATTATAAAAAAAAGTTTCATCAACTGAAAGTAAAGAGCAACGTCAAAACTTAAAAATGGACAGAAAATAGAGGCTGTTTCCAAAAGATTTAGGATTCATTAACTTTAATGTTGCAGTCAAAAGCTATGAGTTTGAGAAAATTGCTTGATTATCGAAAAATGAAGAAACACCATTCAAAAGTCGACAGGAATGGGCTTGTCTTGAGGGGGGGAATTTTCCATGGAAGAGGTTGAGGGTATTTTTACGTGAAAACAACTTCAACCGTGCCCAGCCCCCCGCGATCAGAAATTAAATTATAAAAAAAGTTTCTTCAACTGAAAGTAAGGAGCATCATCAAAACTTAAAAACGGACAGAAAATAGAGGCTGTTTCCAAAAGATTTAGGACTCATTAACTTTAGTGTTGCTAGTCAAAAGCTATGAGTTTGAGAAAATTGCCTGATTATCAAAAAATGAAGAAACAACTTCCAAAAGTCGACAGGAATGGGGTTGTATTGAGGGGGAAATTTTCCATGGAAGAGGGGGAGGGTATTTTTACTTGAAAACAACTTCAACCGAGCCATACCCCCCGCGATCAGAAATTAAATTATAAAGAAAAGTTTCTTCAACTGAAATTAAGGAGCAACATCAAAACATAAAAACGGACAGAAAATAGAGGCTGTTTCCAAAAGATTTAGGATTCATTAACTTTAGTGTTGCCAGTCAAAAGCTATGAGTTTGAGAAAATGGCCTGATTATCGAAAAATGAAGAAACACCTTCCAAAAGTCGACAGGAATGGGATTGTCTTTAGGGGGGAATTTTCCATGGAAGAGGTGGAGGATATTTTTACGTGAAAACAACTTCAACCGTGCCCAGCCTCCTGCGATCAGAAATTAAATTATAAAAAAATTTTCTTCAACTGAAAGTAAGGAGCAGCATCAAAACTTAAAAACGGACAGAAAATAGAGGCTGTTTCCAAAAGATTTAGGATTCATTAACATTTTCAACTTAATTTTTTTTTCATTTTGTACATATCTTAAAATGTAAAAATATGCTTACGGTTCTAACAATTGTGCTCTATGATTGGTCAGAGACACGATGTGGCTTTCTCACTGGTATTCTATGACCGGTTATCGACACTAGCTAGTCTATTGCATGTATAAAATCAGTAGTTTTTACGCAGTGGAACGATAAACACATAAGTCATATCTTTAAAAAAAGTGAAGATAGAACATTTTAATAGTGTGTTCACATAACAAGGTTATTGTAGCATTGAATGCTGACAAGGAGAAGTATTTAAACTCTGAAACAAGTAAAAATGGTAGCACTATTGGAAATGTAAGCATGCATTGTCATGACAGTAAGGAATTAAATTTCTTTGGAATACCGAAAAAATTCAACTCTTATGATGGTGGTTATGCGAGATTGAGATCTCCAGAGATGATTGCACTCAAAGAGAATGCTAACATAAAAATAATCGTTGATGATAGAGGACAACTCCTTGCTACTACTGCAGGTAACACATTACCTACGGATACACTCAATCATCAGCTTTCGGGTATTAGCATTCAACGGAAGGCTAATAAAAGAAAGGCTTACTCTGCTACTAATATCGTAAGCCATATCTTGTTTACGTGCCAAAACTGTTACCTATGTAAAAATAATGTGTTAATAGACAGTGAAATTGCCAGAAAAATAAAAATGGCATTGTCAAAAAATATCACTATGGAATATAAAGAAGAAACGATGAAAAACAAAGCACCAGCAAATGCTACTGGCATTGATCAAACAGTCAATGAATCAAATAATACCAAAGACGAAAAGCATATTGAGCCTGTTAATAAGACACCAGTAAAAATTGTGTATGATTCAAAATGAAATAATGATTATTCTACTGATTACGAACTAAGAGAAGACAATAACTACAATATCAAGAGAGAACATGGTGAACTATTTTATGGAACAGATTCAAAATGTCCAAAGTTAATCATTGATATTAATAATGTATCATAATATATTTTTGTATTAATATTCTACATAGCATTATTTCATTAAAAAATATTACATTGTTATGTGTTCATTAGTTTTTAGAGTAAGCTAGCATATCAAGCGTTTAGAATGTCCATTAAAACATGAGAGATGTAAGAAAAGGAATTTGCGTACATCTATTGTCAGACACACTATTTCCGTAAAATCTGAGCTATTAATGGTTTTTGACCGTAAACTCTAGTTTTTGTAAGAACATTATGGAAAATACAATTCTCTGGTTCAAATGTGAAACTTAAGTCTATTTTTGGATCGAAAAATAAAACTATTTCCTTAAAATCTGAGCTAATAAGGGTTTTTTGACCGTAAACTCTAGTTTCTTGTAAGAAAATTATGGAAATTACAATTCTCTTGTTCAAATGTGAAACTTAAGTCCAGTTTTGGATACTCATAATGACGAGGACTGATGGTTCTAAGTCAATAATTTTTTTTCATAAAACAAACTATTTTTTTAAACTTCGAAATTATTCAACTTTATTTATTTTTTATCTTTTTCTTTCGTACATATCTTAAAATGACAAAATATCTTTCTTGAATTCACCTCTTGGATACACAATACAGAAATTATAAAAAAAATGTAATTTCCAGACTTCATTTGCATGCAAGAGATACCGAGAGTTCTATGACTCCTCCCCGCAATGAATTCTAAGGGTTTTATGACTCCTCCCCAAAATGAATTCAGATGCTTTTAGGAATCATCCCCTATCCATAACTCCATTCTACCTTGAGCAAAGATATAAAAGTTTACTGATGTATTTCTCTTCTTAACAACTACATTAATACCTTCCAAGATGATAGGACTCTATGATACAGAATTTATCGGTTTGAAAAAATCATCTTGTGTTGTTATATTTGAATGTGCATTTTTATTATTGTCAATGAAACTCGAAGAAATCGACTGTTATCATTGGATAGTGAACTACAACATGTATGAGTATGATAAAAGCTTGTCGAGTACTACATTACATCGTATAAACAGACGGGGATTCTACGATAGAGTGATTACACCACTTAATAATAGTGGTCAGGAACTTAGAAATGTCCAGGAGGAAGTCAATGAAATTTGCAGCTTTTTCGGGGTTGAAGCACTCTATGTAAAGGGTAATGTACCTACAGATAAAGTTCTAATTCAAAAGTGTGACCCTAGGATTCCACTTTTCAATCTAGAAGAATTTAAGTGTCCTAAATTTGAAGGGGTTTATCATCGTCCTCAAGACGAGGTCAGGTTCTTCGCGCACCGGATACCTAAGGACTTACATGATTGTGATAAATGAATTAGACATGGTAAAAACTATTCTATATCATTGGACCATCGTTTCTGGGTGTTTAAGAGTGAACGTGTGTATGACTATTTGTCATAATATAATTTTGTATTAATATTCTAAATAGCATTATTTCATTAAAAATATATTATGCATTACATTGTTATGTGTTCATTATTTTTAGAGTAAGCTAGCATATTAAAAGTTTAGAATGTATATTAAAACATCGGAGATTTGAGAAAGGAATTTGCATACATCTATTGTCAGACACATGAGGTAACATTGACAAAATCTAGGTATCAGAATGAATAAATTCTTTATCAACATCCGTTGTTGGATATGTCATTATGTCATTATGAAAAAATTGTAAGTAGGAAGTAGGTAAATAAGTAAGTAAGTAAGTAACAAACTCTTTCTTGAATTCACCTCTTGGATACACAAAAAAGACATTTCATTCAAGAAAATATGAAAATATTTGTAAGTAAGTAACACACCCTTTCTTGAAGTCACCCCTTGGATACACAATAAAGATACTTTATTCAAGAAATTATGAAAAAATCGCAGGTAAGTAACAAACTCTTTCTTGAATTCCCCATTTGGATGCACAATACAGAAATTTAATTCAAGAAATTATGAAAAAAATGTAAGTAAGTAAGTAACAAACTCTATGCTTTTTCTGCATCAATTGTCGGATATGTCGAATGATATATGCAAAGTCGACATAGGTTTATTTCATTTTTTAAGGTTAATTTAGACGAGGTTACGTGCGCGCACGAAACTTCGTCCAAATTAACCTTAAAAAATTAAATAAAACCATGTCGACTTTGCATATTTTATTCAACATATCCGACAATTAATGCAGAAAAATCAAAGAGTTTGTTATTTACTTACGTACATTTTTTTTCATAGTTTCTTGATTTAAATTTCTGTATTGTGCATCCAAATGGGGAATTCAAGAAAGAGTTTGTTACTTACCTGCGATTTTTTCATAATTTCATGAATATAATATCAATACTGTTTATCCAAGGGGCAACTTCAAGAAAGAGTGTGTTACTAACTTACAAATATTTTCATGTTTTCATTAATGAAATGCCTCCATTGTGTATACAAGAAGTGAATTCAAGAAATAGTTTTTTACTTACTTACTTACTTACCTACCTACCTACTTACAATTTTTTCATAATGACACAATGACATATCCAACAACGGATGTTGATAAAGAATTTATTCATTCTGATACCTAGATTTTGTCAATGTTACCTCATGTGTCTGACAATAGATGTATGCAAATTCCTTTTGTCAAATCTCTGATGTTTTAATATACATTCTAAACTGTTGATATGCTAGCTTACTCTAAAAATAATGAAAACATAACAATGTAATGCATAATATATTTTTAATGAATTAATGCTATGTAGAATATTAATACAAAATTATATTATGACGCATAGTCATACACACGTTCACTCTTAAACATCCAGAAACGATGGTCCCATGATAAAGAATAGTTTTTACCATGTCTAATGCATTTATCACGATCAGGTAAGTCTTTACGTATCCAGTGCACGAAGAACCTGGCCTCGTCTTCAGGACGATGATAAACCCCTTCAAATTTAGGACACTTAATTCTTCTAGATTGAAAAGTGGAATCGTAGGGTCACACTTTTGAATTAAAACTTTATCTGTAGGTACATTACCCTTTACATAGAGTGCTTCAACCCCGACAAAGCTGCAAATTTCATTGACTTCCTCCTGGACATTTCTAAGTTCCTGACCACTATTATTAAGTGGTGTAATCACTCTATCGTAGAATCCCAGTCTGTTTATACGATGTAATGTAGTACTCCACAAGCTTTTACCATACTCATACATGTTGTAGTTCACTATCCAATGATAACAGTCGATTTCTTCGAGTTCCATTGACAATAATAAAAATGCATATTCAAATATACCACCACAAGATGATTTTTTCAAACCGATAAATTCTGTGTTATAGAGTCCTATCATCTTGGAAGCTATTAATGTAGTTGTTAAGAAGAGAAATACATCGGCAAAATTTTATATCTTTTCTCAAGGTCGAATGGAGTTATGGCTAGGGGGATGACTCCTAAAAGCATCTGAATTCATCTTGGGGAGGAGTCATAAAACCCTTAGGATTCATTGCGGGGAGGAGTCATAGAACCCTCGGTATCTCTTGCATGCAAATGAAGTATGGAAATTACATTTTCTTTTTATAATTTCTGTATTGTGTATCCAAGAGGTGAATTCAAGAACTATATTTTGTCATTTTAAGATATTTACAAAAGAAAAAGATAAAAAATAAATAAAGTTGAATAGTTTCGAAGTTTAAAAAAATAGTTTGTTTTATGAAAAAAAATTATTGAATTAGAACCATCCGTCCTCATCATTGTGAGTATCCAAAACTGGACTTAAGTATCACATTTGAACCAAAGAATTGTATTTTCCATAATTTTCTTACAAAAAACTAGAGTTTACGGTCAAAAAACCCTTATTAGCACAGATTTTAAGGAAATAGTTTTATTTTTCGATCCAAAAATAGACTTAAGTTTCACATTTGAACCAGAGAATTGTATTTTCCATAATTTTCTTACAAAAAACTAGAGTTTACGGTCAAAAACCGTTAATAGCTCAGATTTTACGGAAATAGTGTGTCTGACAATAGATGTACGCAAATTCCTTTTCTTACACCTCTGATGTTTTAATGGACATTCTAAACGCTTGATATGCTAGCTTACTCTAAAAATAATGAACACATAACAATGTAATATTTTTTAATGAAATAATGCTATGTAGAATATTAATACAAAAATATATTATGATACATTATCAATATCAATGATTAACTTTGGACATTTTGAATCTGTTCCATAAAATAGTTCACCATATTCTCTCTTGACATTGCAGTTATTGTCTTCTCTTAGTTTGTAATCAGTAGAATGATCATTATTCAATTTTGGATCATACACAATTTTTACTGGTGTCTCATGAACAGGCTCAATATGCTTTTCGTCTTTGGTATTATTTGATTCATTGACTGTTTGATCAATGCCAGTAACGTTTGCTGGTGCTTTGTTTTTCATCGTTTCTTCTTTATATTCCATAGTGATATTTTTCACAATGCTATCTTTATTTTTCTGACAATTTCACTGTCGATCAAAAAACTATTTTTACACATGTAACAGTTTCGACACGTAAACACGATACGGTTTATGATGTTAGTAGCAGAGTATGCCTTTCTTTTATTAGGCTTCCGCTGAATGATAGTACTAGAGAGCTGATGATTGGGTGTATCCGTAGGTAATGTGTTACCTGCAGCAGTAGCAAGGAGTTGTCCTCTATCATCAAGTTTTGATGTTGCTCCTTACTTTCAGTTGAAAAAACTTTTTTTTATAATTTAATTTCTGATCGCAGGGGGCTGGGCACGGTTGAAGTTGTTTTCACGTAAAAATACCCTCGACCTCTTCCATGGAAAATTCCCCCCTCAAGACAATACCCTTCCTGTTGACTTTTGGAAGGTTTTTCTTCATTTTTCGATAATCAGGCAATTTTCTCAAACTCATAGCTTTTGACTGACAACACTAAAGTTAATGAATCCTAAATCTTTTGGAAACGGCCTCTATTTTCTGTCCGTTTTTAAGTTTTGATGCTGCTCCTTACTTTCAGTTGAAGAAACTTTTTTTATAATTTAATTTCTGATCGCGGGGGCTGGGCACGGTTGAAGTTGTTTTCACGTAAAAATACCCTCCACCTCTTCCATGGAAAATTCCCCCCTCAAGACAATTCCATTCCTGTCGACTTTTGGAAGTTGTTTCTTCATTTTTCGATAATCAGGCAATTTCCTCAAATTCATAGCTTTTGACTGGCAACACTAACGTGAATGAATCCTAAATCTTTTTGGAAACAGCCTATATTTTCTGTCCGTTTTTAAGTTTTGATGTTGCTCCTGACTTTCAGTTGAAGAAAATTTTTTTTTTATTTAATTTCTTATAGCAGGGGGCTGGGCACAGTTGTAGTTATTTTAACGTAAAAATAACAACCAGCTCGTCCATGGACAATTCCCCCCTCAAGACAATCCCATTCCCGTCGACTTTTGGAAGGTGTTTCTTCATTTTTCGATAATCAGGCAATTTTCTCAAACTCATAGCTTTTGACTGGCAACACTAAAGTTAATGAATTCTAAATCTTTTGGAAACAGCCTTTATTTTCTGTCCGTTTTTAAGTTTTGATGTTGCTCCTTACCTTCAGTTGAAGAAACTTTTTTTTATAATTTAATTTCTGATCGCTGGGGGCTGGGCACGGTTGAAGTTGTTTTCACGGAAAAATACCTTCCACCTCTTCTATGGAAAATTCCCCCCTCAAGACCATCCCATTCCCGTCGACTTTTGGAAGGTGTTTCTTCATTTTTCGATAATCAGGCAATTTTCTCAAACTCATAGCTTTTGACTGGCAACAGTAAAGTTAATGAATCCTAAATCTTTTGGAAACAGCCTCTATTTTCTGTCCGTTTTTAAGTTTTGATGCTGCTCCCTACTTTCAGTTGAAGAAACTTTTTTTTATAAATTAATTTCTGATCGCGTGGGGCTGGGCATGGTTGAAGTTGTTTTCACGTAAAAATACCCTCCACCTCTTCTATGGAAAATTCCCCCCCCCCCCTCAAGACAATCCCATTCCTGTCGACTTTTGGAAGGTGTTTCTTCATTTTTCGATAATCAGGCAATTTTCTCAAACTCATAGCTTTTGACTGGCAACACTAAAGTTAACGAATCCTAAAATTTTTGGAAACAGCTTCTATTTTATGTCCGTTTTTAAGTTTTGACGTTGCTCCTTACTTTCAGTTGAAGAAACTTTTTTTATAATTTAATTTTTGATCGCGGGGGGCCTGGCACGGTTGAAGTTGTTTTCACGTAAAAATACCCTCCACCTCTTCTATGGAAAATTCCCCCCTCAAGACAATCCCATTCCTGTCGACTTTTGGAAGGTTTTTCTTCGTTTTTCAATAATCCGAAAATTTGTTCAAACTCATTTCTTTTGACTGGCAACAATAAAGTTAATGAATCCTAAATAATTTGGAAACAACCTTTATTTTCTGCCTTTTTTTCAGTTTTTATGTTGATCCTTACTTTCAGTTGAAGAAACTTTTTTTTATAATTTAATTTCTTATCGCAGGGGGCGGGGCACGGTTGAAGTTTTTTTCACGTAAAAATACCCTCCACCTCTTCCATGGAAAATTCCCCCTTCAAGACAATCTCATTCCTGTCGACTTTTGGAAGGTATTTCTTCATTTTTGGATAATCAGGCAATTTTCTCAAACTCATAGCTTTTGACTGGCAACACTAAAGTCAATGAATCCTAAATCTTTTGGAAACAGCCTCTATTTTCTGTCCGTTTTTAAGTTTTGACGTTGCTCCTTACTTTCAGTTGAAGAAACTTTTCTTATAATTTAATTTCTGATCGCGGGGGGCTGGGCACGGTTGAAGTTGTTTTCACGTAAAAATACCATCCACCTCTTCCATGGAAAATCCCCCCTCAAGACAATCCCATTCCTGTCGACTTTTGGAAGGTGTTTCTTCATTTTTCGATAATCAGGCAATTTTGTCAAACTCATAGCTTTTGACTGGCAACACTAAAGTTAATGAATACTAAATCTTTTGGAAACAGCCTCTATTTTCTGTCCGTTTTTAAGTTTTGATGTTGCTCCTTACTTTCAGTTGAAGAAACTTTTTTTTATAATTTAATTTCTGATCGCGGTGGGCTGGGTACGGTTGAAGTTGTTTTCACGTAAAAATACCCTCCACTTCTTCCATGGAAAATTCCCCCCTCAAGACAACCCCATTCCTGTCTACTTTTGGAAGGTGTGTCTTCATTTTTCTATAATCAGGCAATTTTCTCAAACTCATAGCTTTTGACTGGCAACACTAAAGTTAATGAATCCTAAATCTTTTGGAAACAGCCTCTATTTTCTGTCCATTTTTAAGTTTTGATGTTGCTCCTTACTTTCAGTTGAAGAAACTTTTTTATAATTTAATTTCTTATCGCGGGGAGCTGGGCACGGATGAAGTTGTTTTCAATTAAAAATACCATCCACTTCTTCCGTGGAAAATTCCCCCCTCAAGACAACCTCGGTCCTTTCGACTTTTATAAGGTTTTTCTTCATTTTTTGATAATACGACAATTTTTTCAAACTCATAGCTTTTGACTGGCAACAATAAAGTTAATGAATCCTAAATCTTTTGGAAACACCCCCTATTTTCAGTCCGTTTTTAAGTTTTGATGTTGCTCCTTACTTTCAGTTGAAGAAACTTTTTTTATAATTTAATTTCTGATCACGGGGGGCTGGGCACGGTTGAAGTTGTTTTCACGTAAAAATACCCTCCACCTCTTCCATGGAAAATTCACCCCTCAAGAAAATCCCATTCCTGTCGACTTTTGGAAGGTGTTTCTTCATTTTTCGATAATCAGGCGATTTTCTCAAACTCATAGCTTTTGACTGGCAACACTAAAGTTAATGAATCCTAAATCTTTTTGGAAACAGCTTCTATTAAAAACTTTACCAAGATGTCTCGAGTTACGCATTAATCTCTAAGATAACACAAGGTTGCGATGCCCGTTTTTCCAAAAGGGAGCATTTTTCTAATTACAAAGACAGATGCCTTTTAGTTACATCGGAAAAGATTTTTGAAAGAAATAACTATTTCTATCGTTTTTTTAAATGGGCACCAAGTAAACTAAAACCACACGGAATCAGGCAACAGAATCTCTCAAACCCCATAAAAATGACTCAAACCCCCGTGCAACTGAACCCCATTTAACTGAACCCTCGTGCAACTCAACCCCCCGTGCAACTCAACCACATTTAACTAAACCCCGTGTAACTGAACCCGCATGTAACTGACCCCCCCGTGCAACTGAATCCCTCGTGCAACTCAACCCCCGTGCAACTCAACCTCATTTAACTAAACCCCCGTGCAACTGAACTCCCCATGTAACTGAACCCTTGTATAACCGAAACCCCGTACAACTGAACCCTCGTACTACTGAACCCTCGTGCTACTGAACCCTCGTGCAACTCGACCCCATTTAACTAAACCCCCGTGTAACTACACCCCCTTTAACTGAACCCTCGTGCAACTCAACCCGGCTTGCAACTCAACTCCCGTGGAACTCAACCCCAGCCTGAGCGTGCACATATTTCCTTTTGGTGAATTGTCTTTCCCTTTAAGCACTCTCTGAAAGTTCCAACTTAATACACAAATTCCTTTTATTCAAATCCCAACCACAAATCAAGTTATCGTATATTGAACAACCTCTGATTGGCTCCTAAAAAATGTCTACGTCAAACGATACAACCATGTGCAATTCTTATCAATAACAAAAACCTTGGCAGCTTTTCAAAATGTTCACGTGTAAATACAGTGTCAAAGGCATGGGTTTTTCTTGCGCAATTTATGTACCCTTCATATTGCATACACTATTATCTTGCCCCATTTCTTGTATCCTTTCATGTATCCCTGAAACTGCATACAAGGTAACTACTAATACCTTGATATCCCAGACAAAGGAGAAAAGAACTTTGTCAATGCGGCAAAAATTCAAAAAGTCTTATTTTGACAAAGCTTCATTGGCAGAATTACAAGAATTTTTAGGCGTTAGGAGACGCAAGATCCCACCGGCCCCACAAGAAATGATTACCCCATGGGAAAAGTCACAATAACTGAAAGCAATTGCTACAGTTGCTGTTATTCTGAATAATTAGAAGTTTAAATAATAGCTATTAGGATGATGACTTTGCTACAGAAACTCGATTATTTAATGAAATTTTTAAAAGCATGCACATAACAGCTTTGGTTAGTAGCCAAGACACTAGCTCTGCTAAAGACATTGGACCGTGTAAGTAAGTCAAATGATCGCCCAAAATATGCAATATCAAATTTCCAAGTTTCAGGACTTTGTTCTGGTAAGCTTATTATCCATAGGGGTATTTTCTAAGAAGCAGCAAATCAGGGTTCGTGCTTTGCATTCAGCTACAAAAAGTGAAATGTCTCGGGATCCACATGAAACTTACACTGAAATTAGAAAATTTGCTTCCGAGTGACAATAACTAAATATGCATACAAGGATTAGTCTTTTTTCTGTAATTTTACAAATACACTCATTTCCAAAAAACGAGCGTTTGCTCGCGTTGAATCAGTTTTGATCTATCAAGCTGGGAAGAAGATATCACTCTAGTGTAGTTATAGCCGTATGTGATCATCTGGGTTTTTAAAGGAAAGCAAAGAAAAGAACAAAATAGCATTGTAAAGACAGACTGGTGAGAAATTGAATCTTTTCCAATTAAATTACAGAAAAAGGGAGGCCAGGCAGCGTTGAAAAAAAGAAAACTTAACAACAACGAAAATAGCCGAAAATACTGACTATCACAAGCTCAAGTGGAGAAGCAAGCAAACGCAGTTGAAGACAAAATGTTGACGAATGGATTTGTCCTTAGAATGGGCAGTTATTGCTATTGTCTCTAATATGTATTTTGACTTTACTGTATTTGGATCTTTTACTCCCCCAACTACTACTCAGTTGAATAAAATCACAATTGAAGTTTTGCTATTTTACTTTAATCGTCTTGTGTGTTTCTCCACCATTAGGTGTAACGCCCCCAGTGAAGAAACTTCACTACTTCTTCAGTCGTTTCAATGCATACCTTCAAAAAATCTGTAGGCATAAGGACAGAAGCTATAAACCCTATTAGTTCGTTTTTTTTTAAGTTTTTTTTCTAAAATCTGAAAACCCTAAGAAATAGCAGCTCCGGTTTTAACCTGAGATTCCGGCATCAACACCTCAAATTATTTATCTAACAGAACAATCAAGGACACAGAAACTCCAGAATGCCATTTAATTGAATGATGACTGATGTAATACATCCCAAGCAAATAAAGTATCATACATAATCTTTCTTTTCTGGTTCTTCCAAGCATAAATGCTTATTGAATTAGCAGTTGTCCAGAAATTTATCCATACGGACGATTTCTAATTAGAGAATTAGTTTCCGTAATCCATGCAAGGGAGTAACCCCATGTGAATACAAAGAACATAAATTCGAAGCTATAAATGAGCATTAAACGATGTACTACAAATTTATGACGGAATTAACCAAAATAAATCTATTTTGCCAATTGATTAAACGATACAGATTTAGACGAGAAAAAACTCTAATCAAAGCAAACATTTACACGAGGCTCTAACCTAATCAAATCAAATGATATATATAACGAGCAATAATATTTTCCTTTCAAACTATAATACTTGATTGTACTATAATACTTGATTGACGAGATGAAAAAAAAAAAAAATGGCCATGAGCTAACTTCTAAATAGCGCTCTACTTAGAGCGTAATACAAACCTTCCCTATAAAAATCATTAATCCTCATTCTAAAATAAAAATGTTGGAAGTCTGTTGCCAGAAAGAGGTATGTACCATTCGGGTACTTATTTGAAATGGTCATGCGTTATATTCTAAAAATCAGCACATTTTAAAAAGAAATCTTTCGTTTTTAAAAGGGGTTACATGCGCGTCTTTGCTCGGAAAAGGGTACTTTCAATGCAGCTTTGCTTTTATGTCTTTTTTTATCAAACAGTTCGTGGTAACGAACTGTAAGTAAGTAGCGACCCGGCTCAATGGTAACCGAAACTATAAAAAACGGAATTTTGATACCAATAGATACATCAAAAGAATTAAATTTTAATTCTGATTTCAAATATATAAGTTTCATCAAGTTTAATCATACCTATAAAAAGTTACGCGCCTGAAAAAATTTGGCGGATTTTCAAGAAAAGGGGGAAAGACCCCCTAAAAGCTATAGAAACTTAATAAAAATCACACCATCATATTCAGTGTATCATAGAACCCTACTGTAGAGGTTTCAAGCTCCTATCTACAAAAATGTGGAATTTTGTATTTTTTGCCAGAAGAAAGATCAGGGGTGGGTGTTTATTTGTTTGTTTGTTTTTTTTCTTTTTCCCAGGAGTAATTGTACAGACTCCATGGCCCAAGAACATTATAGGAGGGCTCATTGAAGCAAAAATTAAAAGCTATATTGTCTATTTTTAGTGACCAAAAAAATGGAGGACAGCTAGGCCCCCTCCCACGCTCATTTTTTTTTCCCAAAGTCACCCGATCATAATTTTGAAATAACCATTTTGTTTAACATAGTCGAAAACCTAATACATATATTTTTGACGATGACTTTATCCCCCACAGTCCCCGGGGGAAGGGCTGCAAGTTATGAACTATGACCATTGCTTACATATAGTATTGGTTATTGGGAAGTATACAGACATTTTCAGGAAGAATTTTTTTCTGGTAGGGGGGGGGCTGAAAGAGGTGGTTACTCGGGAGAATCTTTCCGTGGAGGATGTTTCTTTGGGGTAAGGGACGTTTCTATGAAGGGGGCGCCGGATTTCCAAGCATTATTTTAAATACGGTCAGAAATTAAATTTAAAAAAACAAGTTTTTTCAACTGAAAGTAAAAAGCAACATTAGAACTTAAAATGAACAGAAATTATTACGTATATGAGGGGGTTCTCCCCCAGGTCAATACCTCGCTCTTTACGCTATAGTTTTTTTTTAGTTCTTTCAAAAGAGCTATCTATTCTAATTCACGGCCTTTGTGATTAGGGGGTCATTTTTAAAGAATTGGAACAAAATTTGAACTTTAGCTTAAAGAGCAAGGTATTGACTAGGGGGCAAACCCCGTAATATACGGATTAAAACATATGAATATAGAAGTTCGTTACGTAAGTTAATTCGTAAGTTACGTATATTTATTACTAATTAAAATGTTTGTAAATACAATTACACAAGTTTCGAGAAAGCCATTTAACCAAATAAAAGTAAAATTAATATGCAAATTTCGTTTTAATTATTCATGCACGGTGAGCCAAAATCAAAACCTGCATTAACTATAAGACGTTCGCAAATGAAAAAAAAAAAAAACAAGTTTTTTTAAACTGAAAGTAAGGAACGACGTTAAAACTTAAAACAAACAGAAATTATTCCGTATATGAAAGGGACTGTCCCCTCCTCAACGCCTCGCTCTTTGCGCTAAAGTCTGACTTTCTAACAACTCAATTTTTTTAAAACAATAAAATTTTGTTTTAATTGCAAATTTTTTTAATTAACTTTAACGAAATTCACACCATCAGATTCAGCTTATCAACAAACATTATTAAAGAAGCTTCAAACTCCTATCTGCAAAAATGTAGAATTTTGCATTTTTAATTAACTTTAGAGAAAATTACACCATCAAATTCAGCTTATCAGACAATCCTATAAAAAAGGTTTCACGCTCCTATTTGCAAAAAGGTGGAAATTTGCATTTTTTGCTGGAAGAAAGATCACGATGCGTGTTTATGACCTTTCGATGCGTGTTTGTGATCGTTTCGACCCAGTGGTCATAGAATATTGTGAGAGGGCTCATTCAACCGGAAATTAAAAGTTCTAGTGCCCTTTTTAAGTGACCAAAAAACTGGAGGGCAGCTAGACCCTCTTCATTTTTTTTTTTAACAAAGTCACTTGATGGAAATTTTGAGATAGCCTTTTGGTTCAGCCTACTCGAAAAATGTAAAAACTATGTCTCTAAGGATGACTTAACCCCCCACAGTCCCAAGTGGAAGGGCTGCAAGTTTCGAACTTTGCCCATTGTTTACATATAGTATAGGTTATTGCAAAGTATACAGATATTTCCCGGGGGGATTTTGTCTGGTAGGGGTGGGGGGGAGTTGTTTGACGTGCGAGGATCTTTCCATAGAGGAATTTTTCATGGGGAAGGGAATTTTTCATCAAGGGGGTACTGGACTTCCCAGCATTATTTAAAAAACGATCAGAAATTAAATTAAAAAAAAAATGTTTCTTCAACTGAAAGTAAGGAAGAACATGAAAAGCTTTACTAACAGAAATTATTACATATATTAGGGGGTTCGCCCTGTCGTCAATACCTCGCTCTTTACACTAAAGTTTTTCTTGGTACTTGGTACTTGGTGATTCAGGGGTTTGTGAATCAAATTTTTTTTTTAACTTTTAACGTGAAGAGCGTGGTATTGACTAAGGGGAGAACCCCCTCATATACGTAATAAAAAAAACAATAAAAAAAACAAGCGATACGGCTCAATAGTAATTGAAACTTTTAAAAACGGAATTTAATGTCAATAAATATATCAAAAGAATGTGTTTATAATGCTGATTCTAAATATATAAATTTTATTAAGTTTAGTGTTACTCATCAAAGGCTACGAGCCTGAGAAAATTTACCCGATTTATTAAAGAGGGGGGAAACATCCCCAACAAGTGAAAGAATTTTAATGAAAATCACACCGTCAGATTCAGCGTATCAGAAAACCCTATTACATAGGTTTCAAGCTCATATCTGCAAAAATCTGAAATTTTGTATTTTTTGCCAGAAGAAAAATATACGAATATAGAAGTTAGTTACGTAAGTTAATTCGTAAATTACGTCATAACCAAATTTAGAGACATCCATTTAGGAAAAGAAAAGTAAAAATTTTTATGCAAATTTTGTTAACTTATTCAATGACGGTGAGCCAAAATAAAAGCTGCATTAACTAAAAAACAATCAGAAATTAAATAGAAAAAAACAAGTTTTTTAAACTGAAAGTAAGGAGCGACATTAAAACTTAAAACGAACAGAAATTATTCCTCATATGAAAGGGAATGTCCCCTCCTCAACTCCTCGCTCTTTACGCTAAATTTTTTTTTTTTTTAAAAAAATATAGTTGTGAGAAAGTAAAACTTTAGCGTAAATAGCGAGGCGCTGAGGAGGGGACAGCCCCTTTCATATACGGAATAATTTCTGTTCGTTTTAAGTTTTAATGTCGCTCCTTACTTTCAGTTTAAAAAACTTTGTTTTTTTTATTTAATCTTATACAAGCATCCGATCAAATTGGCCTCGAATTCATGGTACTATAGTCAGAGGAAGTGTTCTTGTACTGCCCAAGTAAAGAGCCATTTGCCCTTAATGTGTTTTTTTTCCTCGGCCACTTCGCATGCAGGGATTGGTTGTATAGCATTTAGAGGGAGCTAATTTATTTAGAAATTGAAATTCCTAGTGCCACTTTTAAGAGTAAAAAGAAATTGGAAGGCAACCATCCTCTCTCCCATGTTCTTTTTTGTAAGCCAGCCACCTGGTACCCCCTCCTTTTCCCCCAAAAAACAACAATATTTGACCAAAATTTTGTGATAGGCATATTTTTTCAAAATAGTCAAAAAGTCCAACAAATATGCCACCAGCAACGATACATATCATGTATCAATAATGGTTTGGAAACTTTCAGGAGGTGTCAAGTGGACTTCAAATTTCGACTTGGGGAGAGGGCAGAAGTCAATCTAAACAAAAACAAAAGAAGAGAAAGGCGAGAATGGGGTTTAATAAGGTCAAAGAAAATACTGGATGAAAAAATACGGATACTTCGAAAAGACAAATGTCTCTCTTCTTCAGCGGTATTAGAAAAAGTTAAGAAAATGTGAACAAAACAAGCCGGACAAAACAAAACAAAAAAAAACGGAAAGAAAACCTAGAAACCAAACAATAGGGAGCACCATCAACAACAACAAACAGGTAGAATAAAAAAAAAACATAATTATAATTTGAAAAGCCGAAAGTCCTAATTCCAAAACTGAGCCACTCACCCCACTTAGTGCCACTTTGTCACTTTGAGGGATTGTTTGGGTAGGTCGAAGGGATTCAATTATTATGTTTAGGGAAAAAGATAAAAGTAACAAAAGATTTTTTCCCCCTATGAACAAAAGCTGATTCATTTAGGACCGTTTCCCTTGGAGCTCTGGGGTCTATGTCGATCTAAAACGCATATTTATTAGAACGTTCAGAATTTCTGAAAAAAGTGAACATGTGAAAATTTTTAACCAATACCTTGGGGGTTACGGAGGACTGATTAGCAGAAAGAGGTATTGGAAGGAGGTCGGTTGCCTCCCCCCAATCAAGTTTGATTTTAAAAAGGGAACTAGATTTTTTTTTCATTTCGAATGTTTCTTCAAAAGTTTCTATTAGTAGAAAACCAGACCTGTTTTGTCTTGGTTGTCCGATCAGCTAATAGCTCTTCGGGATCGTTCGCTAGACCAACATTTTCCTAAAAGTTTTCCAACGAAGTCGTTTGGAAAAGACACGCGTACCTGAGTAAATCAAAAAGAAATTATTTGCACCCGAGTCTTCCAATTATCTCCAGTGTCTCAGAAGTAGTTCAGAGGATCTAGCTGAAACTTTCAGGGAATGTTGAAGAGGAGGGGTATAGTTTGAACGTTGAAAGCTGAATTGGGGCAGAAGGTAGAGCTAAATCGAAATACGCAATGTGCAATATTGCTATCGAAATATCACACCAGTAATATTTGGTTTGTGGTTAGGGGGATGGAGTTGAAACTTTAAGATAGTCAAGAAGTAACATATGGGTCGGGACCCCAAATTTTGTGCTGGGGGGTGTAAATATGCTTTGTATCTCTTTAGCCTACAAACTCTTTGCAATATAAGCTGATACGGAGCTTGGAATATATTCACGGTCAAGTAGGACGATAAATCAAAACACGATATGTGCTGCCAGGCTATTAAAAAATTGTATCTACAATATCTTGTAAAGGGCTTTGAAGACTAAGTTGAAATTTGAGAGTGTTTCTTTAAGGAGGGGGTCATCTGGACCTCAAATTATAACTTAACAAGCGGTAAGAGAAGAGCTAAACATATTTCCCCCCAAATGTACCTAAAAGTTTTGGCACTTCAAGTCGCTGTGGGAATAGAACTTATCAAGAATCCGAACAAAATCTTTGCAGCGCTTGCTCCCCCCACCTCTTGAGAAAATTCCAAATGTCATCCATGGTAGGGCTACTCTGATAAATTAATCATAATATCCCCAAAAACAAAGGAGGCCTTAGGAAAACATAGTTTTAATTACTTAACCATGAAACCATGAATAGCACTCAAGATTGATGTTCTAGGGACAGAGCGTGAATTGGTGATATTTCACTTTGAATTGCCTGAAGCTTAAATTTCTCCAAAGACAAGAAAAGTGGCTATCCTAAATGCTGACACGGAAAATGTTTCTGAGACAGTAGTTGTTTTTTTATTGCAGTCCTAGAGAATCCTCATGTGCTCTTTTTCTTCAATTGAGACAAACTAGTGTCGTTTACAGCAAAGCCTTTACGTTGCTTGGTTGGGAAAAACAGTAAGTAAGTTGCCCAATGGAAAAATGAGTTTTATAATTAAAGAAAACGGTATTTTCAATCTCTGAAAACCAAATATGAAGTTCTTTATCAAAGCACTAAGTGAAAACAGCGCTTGACTTCTAAATAGCAAGGAAGATTGTTAAGTCCCATGTTATGATTTCGATACTTACAAAGGTAAATTAGATCGGAAGTGCAACAGAGATTGTGTCAGTTCTGTAAAAGTTACGTTTTAGGGAATGTTTGTCTCAGCCAAAATACAAAAACACGGAATATAATATTATGAGTTATTTTGCAAAAACCAATTGTTGATTCGACTCAATAACGAGTCTTCTTTCAAAGCAAATTAGAAATGAGGCATCTAGTCGTTTTGAAGATGTTTTAAAGTCGTACACCTCGGTTGCCAGCACCATATAATGCATCTGACATAGGTCGTATCAGTAGGAGGGTAGGGGTGTTTGAAAACCTCCCTCGAAATATTTGTCCCACTCATAAAAACGAACAGCCCCCCCCATGAAAAAAATCACGGATATGACCTTGCATCTGACTTAAAACTACAACAAAATTCGTACAATTTCATGTTGGACAGCCTGTATAATAATTAGATGAATTAAGACACACTAAAATCAAAAACCTGACCTCAATTGATGCATAACTTTAACTATATAAATGACATTTAGCCCTCTTAGAAGGTTGTAGAGGGGGGATAGCCCCACTTTTATTTGTGGTAACTCTTATTTGTCTTATTTATTTATTATTATAAACTCTTATTTATATCTATATGCATAACTCTTAACTATACTGAATTATGGTTATAAATCATCTGCAAATTAAAGGCCTATGCTTTGTAATACTAGTTACATGTTTTATGATTTAATATCTTTTGGCACTTGTCTTAAATATTGAAATCATGGAATATAAACCTTGAAATAGTAAAATACACTTATCCCAGATATTGTAGACAAAATAAGAGAATATTGTTGTCAGTTTTCATGATTTGAATGTTAAACTTTTCCTGCAATAGTAACAGAAGTGTTTCTCACCCATTTGATCGATTATCCTCAAGAGTTTTTGCTCAGGTACCACCAGGTGCTCTAAAGCAGTACACGAATCATAAAAATATTTAACTTTCCATGCCACACTATCTACACGTGTTGGATGAGGATTTGTTGCAATTATCCGTCTTATTCGGTCTTTAGCTGAAACAAATATTATTTACATTAGTAACACAAAGCAGACGCCAATATATGATCAAAACACTACTTTACACTACTACTGCTACTAAAAATCTTCACATCATAATACCGACTGAGGCCAAAACAAGCAAACCTGTCAGTTTCAAGGCTATATTTATTTTAAGGGTTGCCTCTCTTTGAGACGGAAGGCCTTATGACTGGCTGGCTGGAACTCCAGTCCCCAGAGTTTCCAGGTGCTGCTCGAAAAGTACAGTTAGTTAAACAACATTCTTACTCAGAATTAGATTTATGACACAGCATTTGCTGATCAGTATGGAGGATGTAATACCAAATTTTTCTAAAAATTGAAAAAAAGATACCCCAAAAAATTCGAAGGAAAAGTAAAACACCATATTAAAACTTAAAACGGACAAACATATAGATTAATTTTAATAGTTCAACCTTAAAATGACTAGAAGTTACTCCAAATAATAAATAAAACCCAGAAAAGAGTCGAAATTAAATGAAAAATTGTATCAAACACAATGATAATGGATGCTGCTATTGATGAATAGATGGATCTTAAAACGAAAAAGAACTAAAACGAATAATCAAGTGAAAATTAAAAATGGACAGAAGTTACCACTATTAAGAGTTGGTCTACCGTCCTCCTAAACTTTCGGAAGGTCAGAGCGGGAAGTGTGCAAACTGAAAAATATTTGTATTTCGATCAGTGTTTTTATTTTTTTTTTCATAACGTAGAAAACACAACCACAAATTAATTTCACAAGGCTCATCAAGGTTCACAAATAAGAGTTACCACAAATAAAAGTGGGGCTATCCCCCCTCTGCAACCTTCTAAGAGGGCTAAGTGTCATTTGTGAACACAATTAGATATGTTTTTTGAACAGTCTTGTTTTTAATTGTCAAAACACCGACAACCAAAAAAAGTCATGGCAATAATCAAGAACAGCCTACTAGAAAGAAAAACCCATTTTTTAGGACCATTGCAGTTGTGACTTTCAATTTTATGTCATAATTTTAAAAGACCAGTTTTTTGTCAAAACTTTCCCTTTCGATTCCATTTCATTCAAACGTATAGAAAATTGAGACAGCTATTACTATTGCTATCACTGGACCCTCAAGCCACCATAGGCGAACATAACTATCCACGCCATTCCTTTACCCTATTCTGCTCAAATCTTCACTCATTACCCCTTCCATTAAGTTCGAGTTTCCTTTAAATATTTTTTCTACGACATCTCTTCTCCTCCCTTTTCAGGAATAACTTGATTTTCCTTTGGCCACAAATCGAGGGCCAAGAAGCACAATCTTTGGTAATCTGTCATATTTCATCCGTGAAAAGTGGCCTAGCCATGTTAAATTTTCTTTCATTATATCTCTAGAAAATGGGATCAAATGATGTTTTTCAGCCGATTTATTGTTTGATATACGGTCAGTAAAACAAGCGCAAAAAAACTCTACTTAGTCAATTCCCCTGGAAGACTTTGACAAATCTCCCCCAGACTTTCGAAGTGACTACGGTTGAAAGCCATGTTGAGTCATGATATGGCTTCCGATATTTTAATCTCAGGTCATTACCTTAGCTTCTTATTCTTCCAAACTTTTTTTGAAGTGTTTAAACACACCCCTCACCTACCCCAATGTTTAAATCTTCACTACACCCACTATTTTTTTTTACTAACAATAACAACCAGGTAAGTGAAGCTGTCACTTGATCAATTGCTCGTTGCACAAGATCGTCACTTCCCTCAGTTATTCCTAGTCTGAGCAAAGTCTTCTTAGCCTTAACTAAACCTAACTCATGCATCTTGAACTCTCAAAACTTTGTAAAATTCATTCCTTTCGCTAGTTCTTTTAACTAGACACACAGTATTAGGGAGTACCAAATTGGGACTGAACAATGTCTGAAACCTTTATTTTCGATTGGCTTGAAAAGTAAAATGAATGTTAACAGGGATGAAGGGCCCTCACCAATTCAAAAAACGCTGCTTCAACAATCTAAACAGATTGCTTTCAACATTACAAATGTTTGTTTTCAAATTTATATTTAGGCACCGATTTTCTCTAGTGAAACATAATGATAAGGAAACAAGGGGACAAAAAAAAGTGTCCTTTTAAAATAGTAAAATCAAATTGAAAATCACAAATGAATTTATTTTAAAAAATAATTTTTCATTGTATAACCATCTCGAGTAATATTGCTTTTGTGGTGTTTTGATAAACAGTTCTTTTTTTCAAAAACAGGTATAATTTTCAGTAAAGTACAAATAACCCACTAAACCTTAAAAAGTTTTTTTTTAGGGGGGGGGGGGGCATTTCCCACTCTTATTTGGGGTAATTTCAATTCGTTTTAAGTCTGAGTTTCACTTATTAAATGAATTCATTTCAGCTGTTTCTACGTTAAAACATCGTTCTTTATTTTTTTATTCAAAAAGCTTCTTTTATCTGAAAACGGTTTTCTTAAGTTATTTTAGGAATAGGTTTGCCCGTCTTCTAACAAGTAATTGCCTTATAGTTTCTTTTTTTTATGAAAAAAAATTGCCTTAGAATTCGACTATGGTGTAAATTCAGGTTGCTTAAACAATTTGTAAACTATTTTTTTGTCTAGTTAAATAAAAAAAACAAGTTTTTTCAACTTAAAGTAAGGAGACACATTATAATTAAAAATGAACAGAAATTACTACGCATATGAAGGGGGTTGCCTCCTCCTCACCACATCGCTTATCAACCTTTGAAAAAAGTTTCCTAGTGTTCCAATTAAACGACCCTTGTGTTTCAGGAGTTGTTCTTAAAGAATTGGGACATGATTCAAACTTTAGCGTAAAGACCGAGGTGTTGAGGAGGAGGCAGTCCCTTCATATGCTTAATAATTTATGTTTGTTTTAAGTTTTAGTGCGTCTCTTTATTTTGTGTCGAAAAAACTTGTTTTTTTTATTTTTTTTATTAATTTGTTTTTATTTTCTGATCTTTTTTAAATAATCCCAGGAAATATGGCCCCACCTGCACGGAGAAATACACTTCCGACGGATATTTCCTCTGGACAATTCAATCCCGGTGAAAATTTACCCAGGAAATTACCCTTAACAACTCCACGCGTAAAATTGAGAACGGAAAGAGAAAGTAAGAAATATAAAAAGAATTTTGTATAGGGATTCTGGGAAATTCCCCCAGTGGATAATTTCCTCTGACAAGTTCAACTGTAGTAAAGTGAATTTAAGGTTGTTGTAAAGTAAAGTTGTGGTTGTCACCCAGCTGTCACTAGCTGGTATAACGTAGGTTTTGGTTGGGTTTTAATCTACCCTTGTAGGGGGTATAATAACGGTCCTAAGGTAACTAAATTTTTGTGGCGTGTCTTAGACCTTGGCCTGACTAATCATTTTGGACGTACCGACTGGGGTTAATCAAGGAACTAAACTAGCGTTGTAGAGAGGTTTGGTATAATAATTTTTATTATGCATTAAAGGAGACAATGGTACAGCACTCGGGCTATAGGCATAATCATATAATACAAATAATTAAATCATATAACAATAATTAAATCAATCCAGAGGTGTAATACAACACAGTTAAGAGAGATTACCAACCACGTTATCCCAAAAACTGGCATATTCAATCCGTGCGCCATCTGTGAAAATAGAGGGAAGGAATTTGGAGCTTCGAGAGCCTTTGGTACTATGAAGATTAGAAGATAAGGAATCATCTTAGGGACCGCCTCTGAGTTTCTTTCGGGCTTACGTTCGATCCGTAATGCAATCCGTAATTGCATAAATTGTAATGCCTCGACCACACGTCCTGTTTTAAAACAAGGAAGTGGTATTACAAATTTCGCGTATCTCCACCGCCATTCCGTCAGCTCTTAGTTTGGTGGTCAATTTCAAAACATCCCACCGCTGCCAACAGCTGTAATGAAGTAAGCTTAAGGTTGTTGTAAAGTAAGGTTATAGTTGCCACCCAGCTGTCACTAGCTGGTATAACGTAGGTTTTGGTTGGGTGTTAATCTATTCTTGTAGGGGATATAATTACGGTCCTAAGGGAGTAAACTTCGGTAGCATTTACTTAAAAAAAGCAGCAGAAAATTCGTCTTCCCACTCTAAAATGTATGTATGCTTTCCAATAACAAATACTATGCGTAAACAATGGGTTTACGCATAAACCCTTGGGGCTGTGGGAGGTCATGTTATATGACAAGGCATAGTTATTGGACTTTCCAATTATAATGAGCAAAATGGCTATCTCAAAATTTTAATCGGACGATTTTGGGGGAAAAGGTGCGGAGGAGGGGACCTAGTTGCCCTCAAATCTTTTTAGTCTTTTAAAACGGGCACTAGAACTTTTAATTTCTGTTTGAATGAGCCCTCTGACGATATTATATGACGACTTGGTTGATACGATCACCCCTGGAGAAAAAAATAATAAAAAAAATAATAAATAAATAAAAATAAATAAAAATAAAAACGCATCCATCATTTTTGCAGATAGAAGCTTGAAATCTCGACAAAAGGGTTCTCTGATACGCTAAATCTGAGGGTGTGATTTCCATTAAGATTCTATGACTTTTAGGGGGTTGTTTCTCCCTTTTTCGAAAATAGGGCAAATTTTATCAGGCTCTTAACCTTTGATGGATAAGATTATACTTAATGAAACGTGTATATTTGAATTGTAGCATAAAAATTCTATTCTTTTGATATATCTATTGGTATCAAAATTCCGTTTCTTAGAGTTTCGTTTACTATTGAGCCGGGCCGCTCCTTACTTACAGTTCGTTATCACGAACTGTTTGATATAATTTTGTAGACTTTAAAATTTTCTCACCTGTGTGTATTAAGTTTTCGTAAACATTCCAGTGAGTAGTAGTAGTAGGCAAAGGGTTATGTTCTATCCATCCGCCACAAGAATAAGTCCAAAAATCATCACAAGGGGAAACATTTGCTTGGCGGCTTTCAATAACCTAAACGACAAAGAAACCGAATGAAGCACAAAAGTAGTATTTTTAGCTCAAACTATTTATCATACTAATAAAAAAAAACACATTAAGAATAAAGACATCGGAAACATTGGTATAGGCTATCATTTGGAGGACGAAAAACAATAAATCATTTAGGGGTTCAAAAATCGTAAGAAAATACGAAAAACGGGGAAAGTGATATGAAAATTGACAATTTGAATATTGGGGTTTTCTTAGCTTTTATACTGTTTATAAACCACTTGGATTTCATCCCGTTCTACCCCTCCAAAGAGAAATTAAAACTACTTATCTCAGGTTATAGTTAGGCTAAATCGGAGAAAAGAGGATATTTCTCCGAGATTATATAGACTCTTGCTGTTTTAAACGGTGCATTCTGCACAATTTCATGTATCTTATAGAGTGTATTACTACATTCTGTAATCATACTAAAATTCTCCGTATTTCATAATCAATTTCAAAAGAGATAACCATAATTTAATATGTCGTCTATAAGAACTAACAAATGCCTAAAATGTGATTCAGAAAACGAAAAGGTGTACATCTTTCTAACTGCTTAAAAATATTTCTTCATCATTTTGTCTCAACCACCCGTACTGCTTATTCCAAAATGATTTTTAGCTGTTTAGTAATGAAAGTTTTTTTTGTGGATATTTGTGAATAGTATTGTTTGGACCAAATGTTCTGTAGTTTTATGGAATTTTCCACATTTTCACGTGGCCTACGGTAAAATCGAAAAATTTTAAACTCATTTAAGGTGGTCCATAGAGCTTAATTTATGAACCTAAATAAGCCAATGCTAAAAAGATGCTTAGTTAATACTGAACGGCTTTTCAACTCTGCTATACAGACAAACATACAACTTTCGATTTGACCGTTATGACGTTAAAGCATCTTGATTACTACCATAATAAACAAGTACTAAGAAACAGAAGTAAAAGAGAAGGTTGATTTTTCTTAGTCTTCTGAGACTTTCATTCCCATCCATTAGTTAAAAGTTATTGATTGTTCAGCTTTTGCTAGAATCTTTCTGCATCACTGGAATCCTACTAAATAAACATCCATTACGTCATCATATAATCCTCCTTTCCCAAAAGAACTTTATCTCTTATCATGTCACTAATAGCTTATTTGCATTTTCTAACACTGAAGTTTCAATCAAGCATCATTTATGTTGAATTCTTAACACTTAACACATTGCTCATCAATCATGTATGTCTTTAAGCTAGGTTGCCAATGAAATATAATTCAAAATGTCAGTGATGATGCTCGGTCGTTTAGTGCCAAGACTAGAAATATTTAGATTTTTCTTATTTATTTTGAATCCATTGTTCCGTTATCAATTTTATCAAATGATGAGTAACTTCTGCGCCTTGTATTTAAGACTGTATTTTATATATATATTTTTTCTCGGAGAGCAAGGGAAATGTTGATTGACGTCTCTAGCTAAAAAATAACAGGTGGTGATGGTATATTCCAACTTTTAAACAGCTAAAAGTTGAACTGCTGTTGCTACTACTACTTCTACTTCAACTACTACTACTACTACTACTACTACTATTACTACTACTACTTCTACTACTACTACTACTACTACTACTACTACTACTACTACTACTACTACCACTACTACTATTACTATTACTGCTGCTACTATTACTACTATTCCTACTACTAATTACAACTCATTGCAGCACCGAGGCACCTGAGGTCAACACAGGTGCGCACGCTCCTTCTCTGTTATAATCTTTTTAAAACTTACTTCTTTACACACTCCCAAGAAGTCCCAACTTACTTTAAATCATTTCTTACAACCTCTTCCCATCCCATTCGGGGATAACCTGCTAGTTGTATGACCTTAGATGGGTAGCTGAAAGGGACAATCTTTGGCAATCTGTCATCCTTCATTTGCAGAACGTATCATAGTCATCTCAGTCTATTTGTCATTATAGCCCCATAAAGGTAGATAGAACCACATTTTCGTACAGCCTATTATTTGAAACACGGTCAGCCGGACGGGTACCCAAAAATATCCGTATACATTTCCTCTGGAAAACATATAACCCGTCCCCCGTCTTTCGAAGTTCCCACCTTCCAAAATCATACTCGACACATGTTATCACTGAAGCTTCCAGTAATCATGATTCGCAGACTTTTCTTGGTTCACAGAGCACTTGGGGATTATTTGAAGTCAAGAAACTTAAGTAACCAAATAACCCTTAATCAAGTAACCCTTTTTGCAGACTGTAAAAATCGGTAAACTGTTTTACAAATAAAATATGAATTTTTCCTTGCAAGCATGATTGACATGCTTAATTTTTTGGCAGATTTGGAATATAAAAAAGAACACTTATAAAAAAAAGGCTGTAGCCTACTTACTGCCTTTTTAGCGCATCGACTACTTGTATCCAGTTCTTGATAACATCCCCTTAAAAGCTCACCCATGGAAATTTTCCTCCTCGTGTAAAGTCCCCCAGCAGAAAATTCGTCCTCCCCTCCCCACCCAAAAGATGTATGCATACTTTCCAATAACAAATACTATACGTAAACAATGGGCCGATTTTATACCTTATTAAATAAAACAAATTAGTTTTTTTAACTGAAAGTAAGGAACTACATTAAAACTTAAAACGAAAAAAATTTATTCCGTATATGAAAGGGGCTGTCCCTTTCTCAGCGCCTTGCTCTTTAAGCTAAAGTTTTTAGTGTTTTAAAAAGTAGAGTTGAGAGAAATAGTCAAACTTTAGCGTAAAGAGCGAGACGCTGAGGAGGGTACAGCCCCTTTCATATACGGAATAATTTCTGTTCGTTTTAAGTTTTAATGTCGCTCCTTATTTTCAGTTAAAACAACTTGTTTTTTATTTAATTTCTGAACGTTTTTGAGTTAATGCAGATTTTTAATTTGGCTCACCTTACATGAATAATTAAACCGAAGGTTTCATATGAATTTTACTGTTTTTTGGCTAAATTTCTATTTCAAAATTTTTGATTGGACGATTTTGAGAAAAAAAGGAGCGTGGGAGGGGGCCTAGTTACCCTCCAATTTTTTGGTCACTTACAAAGGGCACTAGAATTTTTATTTTGATTTATGAACGTCTTTGTTAGTGATAAATATACGTAACTTACGAATTAACTTACGTAACAAACTTCTATAATCATATATTTTTATTAAGTATATGAGGGGGTTCTCCACCTCGTCAATACCTTGTTCTTTACGCTAAAGTTCGAATTTTGTTCCAATTCTTTAAGAATGACCGCTGAATCACAAAGGGTTTAATTAGAATAGGTAGCTCTTATGAAAGTACTAAAAAAAAACTTTAGCGTAAAGAGCGAGGTATTGACGAGGAAGAGAACCCCCTTATGCACGTAATAATTTCTGTTCTTTATAAGTTTTAATGTTGCTCCTTACTTTCAGTTGAAAAGACTTGTTTTCTTATTTAATTTCTGATCGTTTTTAAATAATGCTGGCAAGGGGCGAAGTTCACAACTTGCAGCCCTTCCCCAGGGGTCTGTGGGAGATTAAGTCATCCTCAAAGACATAGTTATTAGATTTTTGGACTATGTTGAACAAAATGGCTATCTCAAAATTTTGATCGGGTGACTTTGGGAATAAAATAAGTGTGGGAGGGGGCCTAGCTGCCCTCCATTTTTTTGGTCACTGAAAAAGGGCAGTAGAATTTTTAATTTTTGTTTGAATGAGCCCTCGCACGATATTCTAGGACCACTGGGTCGATGCGATCCCTCCTGGGAAGAAAAAAGAAGAACAAAAAAAAACACGCATCCGTGATCTTTCTTCTGGCAAAAAATACAAAATTTAACATTTTTGTAGATAGGAGCTTGAAGTCTCTACAGTAGGGTTCTCATATACGCTGAATCTGATGGTAGGATTTTCATTAATATTCTATTACTTTTAGGCAATGTTTCCCTCTTTTTACGAAAATAAGGCAAATATTCTCAGGCTCGTAACTTGTCATGGGTAAGACTAAATTTGATCAAACTTATATATTTGAAACCAGCAGAAAAATCCGATTCTTTTGAGGTATTAATTAAACAAAACTTTTTCCACAAAATAAATTTTCAAAAAAACTAAAGAGCTTTATTTAACCAAAAATGAATACGAATAGAATAAAATAATCTACTAAGCATATAACTACCACAAAAGAGTATAAAAAAAAATGAAACCCAAAACAAACAGAAATTAAATTAAATAACAGAGTAAAATTCAAAGCGAGCAGAAATTAATATGAGTAGGGTTCAAAACCACCTATGCTTTCTAAAAGCCAGAATATAATTTGTACTTGACTGAAAAAAAAAATCAAATGAATTTGCTGAAAAAAATGTGCATTGTCAGTTTAATATACATTCTGATATTTATTTCTTAGAATCCTAACTAATTTTTGATTTCTTAAAGTTATAAGAATGAAAACATTTAAAAGAATTTCTTCAGTGAAGTACAAATTATATTCTGGCTTTTAGAAAACATAGGGGTTTAGAACCCAACTCATATTAATTTCTGCTCCTTTTGAGTTTGACTTTGTTATTTATTTCAATGTCTGTTTGTTTTAGGTTTCATTTATTTATTGATACTGATTTGTGGTAGTTGTATGCTTGGTACATTATTTGATTCTATTTTTGTTCATTTTTGGTTCAATGGAGTTCTTTACCTTTTTTTTTTTAAACTAATTTTGTGGAAAAAGTATTTTTTAATTAATTGCTGTTCGTTTTATATTGACATTAATTAAAAAAAAACTTTCCACAAAATAAGTTTTTCAAAGAAAAGTAAAGAGCTCCATTAAACCAAAAATGAGCAAAAATAAAATCAAATAATCTACCAAGCGTGAAACTACCACAAATCAGCATCGATAAATGAATGAAACCCAAAATGAACAAAAATTACAATAAATAAGCGAGTCAAACTCAAAACGAGCAGAAATTAACATGAGTAAGGCTCAAAACCTCTATGCATTCCCAGGGCCAGAACACAATTTGCACTTTATTGAAAAAAATATAAATGTTTTTACTTTTATAACTTTAATAAATCAAATAATATTAACATTTTGATTAATAAATATCAGTATATGTATATTAAACTGACAATTCACATTCATTTGTATTTTTTATTTGATTTGATTTTTGCTCATTTTTGGTTTAATGGAGTTCTTTACTTTTCTTTGAAAAACTTATTTCGTGGATAGTTTTTGTTTAATTCATTTTTTTTCGTTTCATATTGACAAAGTCTTTTCAGGGAAAAGAAAATAATAGTCTAAATCTTTTCGTTTTTTTAAGACTTTATAGTTTGGCCTGCTATTTGTATGCTGGACAAAATTTTCCAGCAATTTTTAACAACATACACCGTTTTAAAAAAACTGGACACAAATAGTAGTGTTTAATTTAGTTTCATCCCTCCTCTAGCTGACCTAAAATAGAAAATTTGATACCATTCGTAAAAAAAATCTGTTTACTTTCTTTGACAGCTTGGATACACCTACGCTATTTTGATTTGGTTAAATTTTAAGAGCAGAAGTAGCCCCGAAAGATTGAACATTATACCCTCAGTCGTTTTCGGTATACTGCTGAGATGCCTTATTGGGAATTAGCATTAACATAGTGCATTTTAATTTACTCTTAAGGCAACATTTAGTTATAAACATAGTGGGCAAATGGGAGGGTGGGGGGGGGAGGGGGATTAATTGCCCACCAATCACTTTCAACAATTAAAACGGGCACTAGCCCTTTCTATTTTCAATCGAATGAGCCCTTTTCGTGGTTTCTACGACAAATCCTTCGATACGAAGTGCCCTGGTATAAAAAAAAAAAAAAATAATGATCAGATATTGTACCCACATCGCTCTTTACTATAAGAAGGTCAAACCTTCCATTCGCTTTCGACTATTAAAAAGGACACTAGCCCTTTCAATTTTTAATCGAATGAGCCCTTTTTGAGGTTCTACGTCAACGCGCCCTTTTGAAGTTTCAACGACAACACTTTCTATAAAAACCTTACATGCTCCCAGGGCATAACTCACAAACATTTCCCTGAGGGCTGGGGGGGTTTCGTTTTCAAAGACCTAATCTCCGGAACTTTCAATTACGCTGAAGAAAATGGCATTCTCAAAATTTTGACGGAATGTGTTTGTGGAAATTGTGGGCGCGAGAGGGGGTTAGTTGCTCTCCAATCACTTCCGACTATTAAAAAGGGCACTTTCAATTTCCAATCGAATGTGCCTTTTTTGAAGTTTCTACGACAACACTTTCTATAAGAACCTAATATGCCCCCAGGCCTTGCCCTGAAGGCTGTGAGGGGGTTTTCCTCTTCAAAGACATAATCTCCAGAACTTTCAACTATGTTGAAAAAAATGGCTATCTAAAAATTTTGATTGGATTTGTTTGGGGGAATGGTGGGCGTGAGAGGGGTTTAAGTGCCCTCCAATCACTTTCGGCTGTTAAAGTTCAAAATCCAACTGAATGAGCCCTTTTTGAAGTTTCTACGACAGCACTTTCTGCAAAAATCTTATATACACCAAGGGCAAAACTCACCACCCATTCCCTGAGGGCTGTGAGGGGATGGTCATCCTCAAAGACATAATTTCCAGACCTTTCTACTACGTTGAACAAAATGGCTATCTCAAAATTATGATTGAATGTGTTAGAGGAAATGGTGGGCATGAGATGGGGGTTACTTGCCCTCCAATCACTTTCTAATATTAAAAAGGGCACTAACCCTTTCAATTTCCAATCGAATGAGCCCTTTTTGAAGTTTCTACCACAACGCTTTCTTAAAAAAAACCTTATATGTCCCCAGGGCATAACTTCCAACCCTTGTTCTGAGGGTTGTGGGGGGAGTATCATCCCCAAAAACATAATTTCCGGACTTGTTAACTACTTCGATACCAAAATGGTAATCCCAAAATATTGATTGGATGTATTTGGGGAAATTGTGGGTGTGAGAGGGGTGTTAGTTATCCTCCAATCACTTTCGACTATTAAAACTGGCACATGTCCTTCTAATTTCCAATCGAATGAGCCCTTTTAGAAGTTTTTACAACAACGCTATCTATAAAAACCTTATATACCCCTAGGGCATAACTCATAACCTTTGCCCTGAGGGCTCTGAGGAGGTTATCATCCTCAAACACCTAATTTCTAAAACATTTAACAGCGTAGAACAAAATGGCTATCTAAAAATTTTGATTGGACGTGTTTGGGGAAATGGTCGGCGTGAGAGGGGGGTTAGTTGCCCTCCAATCACTTTCGACTATTAAAAAGAGTACTAGCCCTTTGAATTTCCATCGAATGAGCCCTTTTTCAAGTTTCTACGACAAAGCTTTGAATAAAAACCTTATATGCCCCCAGAGCGTAACTTACAACCCTTACCTTGAGGGCTTTGAGGGGGGGGTTGTCATCCTCAAAGATATAGTTTCCAGACCTTTCAACTACTTTAAACAAAATGGTTATCTCAAAATTTTGATTGGATGGGCATGGATAAATGGTGGGCGTGGAAGGGGTGTTGGTTGCCTTCCAATCACTTTTGACTATTAAATAGGGCACTAGCCAATTCAATTTCCAATCTAATGAGCCCTCTTTGAAGTTTCCAAGACACCGCTTTCTATTATAAATCTTGACCTCCTGCTGAGCTTAGCTAATTTCTATCTGAAATCAACTGCTGAACTTTTCTGAGGGTGGAATAGGCGAACCTTTAATATTGCCCCAAGGGCATAACTTACAGCCCCTGTCCTGAGGGCTGTGGGGGGATTTGCCTCCTTAAAGACATAATTTCCAGATATTTCAACTACGTTGAACAAAATGGCAATCTCAAAATTTTTATCGGGAGATTTTAGGAAAAAGGGGTGTGGCTGGGGGCCTAGTTGCCCTCCAATCTTTTTGGTCACTCACAAAGGACACTAGAATCTTTAATTTCTGTTCGAATAAGTCCTCTCCAGATGTTTTAGGACCACTGGGTCGATACGATCACCCCTGGGGAACAAAAAAAAAAAAAAAAAAAAACAAATAAAGAAGCATCCGTGATCTTTCTTCTAGCAAAAAATACAAAATTCCACATATTTGTAGATAGGAGCTTGAAACCTCTACAGTAAGGTTCTCTGATAAGCTAAATCTGATGGTGCGATTTTCATTAAGATGTTTTGACTTTTAGGGTGTATTTCCCCCCTTTATTTAATAGCCTTTGATGGGTAGCACTAAACTTAATAAAACTTATATATTTCGAATCAACATAATAAACTGATTCTTTTGGTGTAGATAGATGGATATAGATATATATATTTCTCACAAAAGCCCCATGGGCCATGGATATTACAAATACAACAAAACACACTAAATATAATAAGTACAAACACTTTTGAAAATAACACTACAATGGAAATTTATGTATATATATATATATATATATATATATATATATATATATATATATATATATATATATATATATATATATATATATATATATATATATATATATATATATATATATATATATATATATATATATATATATATATATATATATATATATATATATATATATATATATATATATATATATATATATATATATGTATTGGCGTCAAGATTCCGTTTTTAAAGCTTCGGTTACTATTGAGCTGCGTTGCTTCTTGCTTACAGTTCGTTACCACGAACTGTTTGATATATTTAGAATAGAAAAGATTTGTAATTAGACCTAAGCGAAATCAGGTTCTGGTCTGGACGCTTTTACTACAACAGGCTTTCATAAAGATAATGTACTAATCTTCATCCTGGTGAAAATCAGAAACAAGCGATGCTCCAATGACGTGTATTTTAGAATTCGAGATAAGACTTAATCTCTTAAACTTTGAAATTAATACAGAAAGAAACATATCGGACTGGCCCTGCATCATTAACGAGAACAGGTGGAAAAAAGTGTGATGTAACGACTCCTTACCCCTTATGGACCCCTTGTATTGTGTTTATTTTTTATTTGTTTTTTATTTTTGGATTTGAGAAAAATAATTATAACTATACCTTTGGTATTATAAATCCGTGAGGTGCTGCAACAAATATGACCCGGAGTTACAGCTGTTAAGAAGCACTTACTACTATAGCCCTTGAATAGGAACTTGTTCTATTCTGTTTCATGTTTGTCATTTGTCGCAGAATTAGACAACGCCATAAAAAATTCGGTAACACTGCAGTTACGCTCTTATGAAGGAAACTTTATAAACAAAATCAGTTCCATTAGATTCCGTATTTTACGCTCTTTCATAATATCATAGTCGTTTCCTGACAATTGACACCACCTCCCCCCCCTCCCCTTTGTAACAACAAAACTCTTACTTAATGATATGCAGCGAGATTTTATTAAATAAAAAAAACAAATTATTTTTTAACTGAAAGTAAGGAGCGACATTAAAACTTAAAACGCACAGAAATTATTCCATATATGAAAAGGGCTGTCCCCTCCTCAACCCTTCGCTCTTTACGCTAAAGTTTGACTTTCTCACAACTCTTTTTTTTAAACAATGAAAAACTTTAGCGTAAAGAGTGAGGCGATGAGGAGGGGACAGCCCCTTTCATATACGGAATAATTTCTGTGCGTTTTTAGTTTTAATGTCGCTCCTTACTTTCAGTTAAAAACAATTTGTTTTTCTTATTTAATAACGAAGAAAGCACGATGTGTGATGAGATGCCAAACAACGGAGAAGTATATTATTTAGGCTGTGTCTGGGACCTTCAGGGGGATATGCATTATCAGAAAAGTAACCATGATATCTGGAAAGAGCATAAATAAGAAACCTATAGGTACTATTTTTTTTTCTCCTTCAGTCATTACTCTGCAATATTACCAACAACTCTTATCCTAGGTTCACGCAGATGCGATGGTTTCACCAAACATCAAACGTGATATATTTGAGGTTGATCACAGGTTAATGCAAAAGTTATTGCAGGGTTAATGCTGAAAAAATATTCGGAAAGAATTTTAAGGGCCTGATTTAGAATTTTTGAGATTTATAAGATTTTAGGTTGTATTATTTTAATGCAAGGAAAACAAAACCGGAACACTCTCTTTAAAATTGACTTAAAAAAAAACAGGCCTATAAAAAGTGTTTGAATTTAGAGCGAGGTAATATTGTGTCAAATACTTACATTTTATTTCATGCTGTCATGACGAGCAACCAGAAGACTCTTGTCTTCTTTGTAGTTTGTCTGCTTTGGTGGTGAAAATTGGAAGGGTTTTTTGTTGTAAAAAAAAATATTCAAATAAGAGTAAAGAACAAAATTAAAATTAGAAAACAAACACAATTTTTTTGTATATGAAGGGACTGCCATTTCTTTGATTCTCCCTCTTTACGCTACATTTATACAGTAGGCTACTTTACTGAAAGTATTTACTAGCGCAGCAAATGAAAGTAATGGGTAAGTCTAAGTCATGTATTTAATGATTGTCTTTTAAAACAGTTTATCTGAAAATTGCGTTGTTTAAGGCAAGCATGCATCAATAAGCTTCCATTCTTGATACATTGTGAAAAATACTTTTTTAGCTCACTGTAATTTACCTTGTATTTACGCATGCATTCTTGATGCAACAAGGGGGGAAAGTCAAACTTTAGCATAAAAAGTAGGGGCTGAGGAGGATATACCCCCACTAACAATATAAATTGTACCTGCTTTAAGCTTTAAAGTCACTCGTTACTTTCATTTGTATAACTTGCTTTTTTATTCAATTTTGTGGTTTTTTATACCATGCTTAGGGCTGTCTTGAATAGGAGGATGGCTACTATTCCCTCAAAATCCATTCCCCCAGTCAAAATATACCTTTTACATAACAACGCGTCGAGAAAAAGAGCTCATTTAGTCTTTTTTTCTGAAATAAAGTATCGTTTTTCTCAATAAACTATCATATCTGAAATAAGAGAGGAGTTTCTGCTACTTCAGCCGCATACTGCACGTTTCGTTCGATATTCATCCGTATATTCTTTGTAATGAAGGACAGTCGGAGATTAAATCCATAATCATCTGAATATTCATTCTGTTCATCTGAAAGAAATCTCACAGAAAGTTTGAAAGTATGGAAAAAGATGCTTTTTAGAGGCTTTAGGTACCCCTCCAAAAGCCAACCTCCTAATAAATAGTGGGCAGCCAGAGCCAGGTAATACTCTACACCTATAGTCATGTGATTTATCTGATAATCGAGGTATGATAATAGTTTCTTATTTTCACTAGGTAAAAATACATGATTATCTCCTCTTGTAGAAAGGGAAGATTTTTCTCTCCGGATAGGTGATAATATGAAACTCAAATTTAGTTGTCGTTAAACCTAACTAAGACTTTTTGTTCTTAAAAATGATTTTTTTTTCTTTTTTTGAAGACGTTTAATAACGTATTTTCGTCGTAATACATTAAACTAGGTATCTTTTTCCCAGACCATACAGCCTTTCTATGACGAAACAAATAGACGTTCAAATGGGTATAAGTCCATTTAAACATTTATTTGTTTCGACGTTTAATAAAAAGCATAGCTTTTAAAAAGGCTCTCAAAAAGGAAAATGAAGAGGAGGAGCCCAGATTGGAGATTTGGAGGAAACTTGGAGGAAACTTTGGAGGAAACCCATTCGATAAATATCATTGCAATGAATAGTTCCTGGCGCCGTCTCAGTCTTAAATGCAAATTATACAAGACCGAAAATTAGAAGGGAAAAATGTATTTGGAAATCATTAAGCTCGATTAGCGCAATCTTCCATCACTGGAAGACTGATTTGAAAACAAAAGTGGTGAGCATGCCGTTGACAGTATTACAGACCATAAATACTACTTCCGAGAACATTTAAAAATGCTGGATATGAAAGGAATGCCCGGAAAATATTCGGAATCATAGCTCAATTTAAATAAAAAGCACTAAAAATCTTCTAAGTTAGGGGCATTGAGCATAATACAAATGGGAGCAATTAAGCTAGATTTTAGCTGAGGAGCTTTTTCTAAAGACGGCATGACGCCTCTCCCTTTCCATATTTCTAACTAACACTTTTTAACGTTTAGTGGTAATTGTCGGGTATGTATCGATTTTAGGTTCTGTCCAGGTTTCTTCTTTTTTTATATATTAATTAAAAACTTTTTCCAAAAAATAAGTTTTGAAACAAAAGTAAAAAACTATGTCAAGTCAAAGACAAGTACATAAGAAAAGTAATTTAATAAGATTGAGATAGCAATAGTTGCAACCTAGTAAAGAGCGAACCACGAACCACGTGTTGAAACTGGTATACCCAAGATTCAGTCCTCGGATCTTTACTTTTCTTAATATTTTGAATTATTTAAGAATTCTTTTTAATAATATGAAAGTAAAATTAGGGATTTAATCCCTGGAAATGAAAAGGTATTTATACCAATGTTTACTGAGACCATTCTCCAATTTGTGCAGCAAAGAGCAATAACTCACTGATTGAGCTTGCTTAACGATAATTTAGTCATGTTTCTATTTGGCTTCGAGTGAACCAATTAAGGTTAAATTAAGAAATAAAGTTTTTGCTATTTTCGAGGACTAATAATCCTTACCCATGGATACAGAAAATGCATTCTAGTGGAGAACTAATTAGACGTCAAAATTCAGTCAAGCAATAAGATATGGTACTGGATAAAATATTAATATTTAACGATGGAATTGAATTCTGTATTGGCTTCTAGGTATAAAGCGTAAATTGAAACATTTTTCCTACTTTTAAACAACCTTTACTACTTTTTTTTTTATCTATCCTCACACTTTGCACTCCGCATCTGTATGTAATAGAACATTTCCCATACACTTAAATCCTTTTAGAGTTATCCAAAATAATGCTTTTCGGGTATTGTCTGGTTGGCTGGTTAAAAATTTTGTTACCGAAACGTTTATAGACAAATTGACATTCTACTAGCAGCTGGCCTTGCAGATTTTACACATTAACATTTATGTTCAATTATTACATACATCAACTGCCCAATTGTTTTTCAGGTGTATTTCCTGCGAAGTCCACTTTCCAGATGGAAGCTGCCAAAGAAATATTCTTCCTCCTTCTCAGGCCATCTAAACCAGATCCTAAATTTTCTCTGTTTATAGGGGGGTTAAAGTGTGGTATAATTTAGATGAGGAAAAACATTCTATTAATCTGGCTCATTTTAAGAAAAAGATTGTATATATTTTGCGCTTAAATTATGATTTTTAGCTTTTATTTGGTTTCTTGGACGCTTAATAGTTTATGTTTCGCTTTTTTTTATGTAATTGTGTTTGATTTTCTTTTCTCTTCATTTCTTAAGTTGTGTTAATAAAGTGTGGTCGCACATGCAACGCTAGTGCGACCACGTGTTTAGATATTGCTTGTGAAATAATATTTTGTATTAACGGCAATAGTCATCAGCTTATTGTGAATCTGGTATTAATTGACTCCGAAAAATTCCGTGCTAATTCACAGTGCTAAACTCCGGACCCAAAGTCTCCTTTTTTCTCTTTTCTGGCTTGTTTATTTCTAACAATATGGCTCAAATAATTTGTCCGCTGTTCAGGCCAAAGCTTGATGTTTGGGCTGTCGAAAGTATGCCCGATTTTTTACAGTGCAGTGTTGTCACATGTTGCATTGAAAAAAGAAAAGCCCCAATCAAAAACTTTGACGACTGTTTTTACCAATTTTCCAATGCGCCCAAATAAGCAAGCAGAAGAGGGGAGGTTACTTGTTGCAAGTGCCCTCGTACCTGCCGGGAGTTGAGTCTCCCTTAAATTGCGTGGAATAGGTAGCGAGGACCTATGCTTCACTTTTTTATCGGTGCTCAACATGGCACAGACGTCTCTATATCTCAAAACAATCCTGAACTTTCTCCAATCAAACAGAAAGTTGGATCTAGCGTTGCTGTCGAAAATAACATGCGACTTCTTTGACTTAGCAGTATTACACAACGCTAAACTCGAAATCCTTCAACTAATATTCCCTGAAAGAGTAGCTATAGTCACAAGAACCCACACAAAAGACTCAGCAGCATCAAAAATATTAGATTTGCTATCTGAATGTGATAGGAATTATATCCCACTTCCAACTTTCGTCATCAACCACCCATCTCAAGTTCCACAGGTCCCAGAGACTAACTCCTCTATCCTGCTAGGTGAAATTCGGGATCCAAAGAGCTCAATGCCCTTGATAAAGCAGTATACGATGGATGTTAAATTGACAACTTGCCCAGATGCTGGAGCTACAGCCCCAACGAAAAACAAGCCTCCGACTTGTGCTGAATCCTAAAAGACGCTCCTTCGATGGATCCCCTGACTAAACTACAAACACTTAGTCAACTTCAGTCCGAAGATGGAATTAAGGATGTCAGGCAATTAAGAAATAATAAACTCCAAGTCAAAGTCAGCGATGTTGTAAAAGCATAAGCTTTTGTGTTGAGGCTCCTAGTGTCCTTTCGGCAAATTTGCCACGTGCCAGCAGCATCAAATGCAAACTCATGGAAGAAAAATGTTATGGCATATAAGAGGACTTGCTACAGAAGTGCATGCTAGTAAACTGGCCAAACATAATCCAGGCCTGGTCGAGGAAGATTTTCGTTTTAGACGAAGTAAAACAATCACACTGACTTTCAAAAATAGAGAGACCATGAACGTTGCAGTGTCTAACGGAATCAAGCTTGGATACGACTTTTTCTGGGTAGATAAGTACATGGAAGACCGTCAAAAGTGTTTCAGATGCCAGACCTTCGATCATCTCATTGAAAACTGCATAAACAGTCCCAGATGTGCCAGATGTTCCGGACCACGGTTTTCAAGATAGGGAGCGAGAAACCCCCTGTTTAAGGTTATAGACCCTGAAAAATCCATCGGCTCTCTCATAATTTTTATTCTCCTGTGTTTGATTCTCTTTGTGCAAAACCTTATGTTTTTTGGCACAAAATGGCAGTAACTGCCACTTTGTATGGAACTACCTCATTTGTCATTTCAATTTATTTATTATTTCACAGAAAAGTGATGTTTTCCACCATTTTGTGCCACGGGAAATAAATTTTGTCCAAAGAAAGTCAAGATGCCAGCCAATCGCTTTTTCATAGTCTAAAACCCTGATAAGGATGTTTTAAGCTTCTTATCTCGAAGAACGGCTCTAAAGTATGCAGTTAATGCTATGGTGAGTTTCATGTTTATTGAAACTGTTAGCAGACGCGGATTTTTTTTTTTTTCAGTAGCAAAAGAGGTCTTACCATAAGAAGCGGCAATTTTTACCATGTTATGCCACAAACCATCAGTTTTACCCGAGGAGGGTTAAAGCTCCGGAAAATTCAAATCCTAAGGTAAACAATAGATCTATCGTGGTTAAAACCTGAAACAGGAACTTTTTTGCGCACCCCTTGAAAACAGCTTTAGAGTATGCGGATCAACCCTGATAGTGTGACGCGAGTGCCGTAGTGAGTCCCGTCTTTATTGATAAATTTTCAGCTGATAATTACTCTATGCTGCAACGATTAAATAATTTATTTGGTCAGTCATCATTCAATGATTACCTTTTTTAGCTACAAAAAAGAATATGCCACTGCAAAGTGGTGTTTTCTGTTGTCTTGAGCCACAAACATCAATTTTTGCCGAAAGAGATTCAAAATATAAAGAGATTCAAAATCCAAGACAGACAGCGAAACAACTTGTCTGTTGAACTTGTAACTGAACCCTCGAGTAACTGAGCCCCCGTGTAACTGAACCCTCGTGCAGCTTATTCCCTTAGATAGATAGATAGATAGATTTTATTTCATACAAATATAAACAGCACAAATAATTAAATAAAACCAACAGGGAGCTAAGCTCGAAAGGAAGGTTAACAATTATTAAAATGAGTTCAGGTACACCAAAAATAATGATAAAGAAGATAAACCAAAAAACATCATAAGATATAGAAGGAGAAGGACCGAGGAGGCTACCCCAGCACGGCAAAATCTAAAAATAATACTAAGAAACAAATTAAGAAACAAATTATCTTTTACTACGCAGACCCATTTAACTGAATACTCATGCAAGTCAACCATCATTTAACTGAACCCTTGTTTAACTGAATCCTATTCAACTGAACCCTATAAAAGTGAACCCGCGTAGAGGTCAACCCCTGATTAGCTGAGCCCCGGCACAACTCAACCACACGTAATTGAACCCTCAACTCAACTGAACTCCAATTCAACTCAAACCCTCACTCGACTCAATGTCTCATTCAACTCAACCTCTGTGTAATTCAACTCTCATTTAGTTCAATCTTCATTCAACTCTACCCGTGTTTAACCAAACCTGTCTGACTCAACCCCCATTCAAATTAACCACATTCAGCTTGACCCTCCTCAAATCAACAATATAAATAGAAAGTATAACTCAACCCGTTTTGTCGAAGGTGACGAAAGCAAACTTGAATAAAATGGTAAAACTACCCCCCCTCTAAAAACAACAATTTATCCGTGTGTCCTATATATTTGAAAATTAGTGAAAGTTTGCATGTCCAGGGCCTGAAAATACTTGATGGTTATGGTCACAACAATAAATGAACACTAGTACAGAGAAAACTAGCACCTAGTTCAAGAATGATAGTGATTATAAAAATTCATCTTAAAAGTAAAAGTTTATTTCGGAATCAAATATATGGGAATTTTTAAAAAGAGCTGGAAACGTTGATAAGTTTCCATTTTTCTGATTTTTGTATCATATACTAACATGGCACTAAAATATCGCAGAGAGCTATTTAAAGTCATTTTAAAGCTGGCAGTCCCTTTTACGCGCTTTTTATAATTTCGTCATGACAACGCTACCACGTAGTGCCTCATGACGCAAAAATACGATTTTAGTGTCATTTCTGGAGTGTATTAAATAAAAAAAACAAGTTTTTTTAACTGAAAGTAAGGAACGACGTTAAAACTTAAAACGAACAGAAATTATTCCGTATATGAAAGGGGCTGTCCCCTCCTCAACGCCTCGCTCTTTACGCTAAAGTTTTTTATTGTTTAAAAAAATAGAGTTGTGAGAAAGTCAAACTTTAGCGTAAAGAGCGAGGCGTTGAGGAGGGACAGCCCCTTTCATATACGGAATAATTTCTGTTCGTTTTAAGTTTTAACGTCGTTCCTTACTTTCAGTTAAAAAAACTTGTTTTTTTTATTTAATTTTTGAACGTTTTTGAATTAATGCAGGTTTTGATTTTGGCTCACCGTACATGAATAATTAAAACAAAATTTGCATATTATATTTGGTTAAATGGCTTTCTCGAAACTTGTTTAATTTTATTTACGAACGTTTTTATTAGTAATAAATATACGTAACTTAGAATTAACTTACGTAACGAACTTCTATATTCATAAATTTTTAACACGTATATTAGGGGATTCGCCCCCTAGTCAATACCCTGCTCTTTAAACTATAGTTCGATTTTTTTTTTCCAGTTCTTTAAAAATGACCTCTTAATCACTATCAGTTGATCAGTTGAAAAACTTGTTTTTTTTTATTTAATTCCTGATCTTTTTCTTTAATAATGCTGGGAAATCCGGCGCCCCCTTCATAGCAATATCCCTTCCCCCATGAAAACTTCCTTCATGGAAAGATCCTTCCATATAGCCCCCGACCCTCTCCTTCCCCCACCTACCAGAAAAAATCTCCTCTGAAAAAGTCTGTATACTTCCCAATAACCAATACTATATGTTAACATTGAGTAAAGTTCATAACTTTCAGCCCTCCCCCTGGGGACTTTGGGGGATCAAGTCATCCTAAAAGACATTTTTATCATATTTTCGACCATGCTGAACAAAATGGCTATCTAAAAATTTTGATCAGGTGACTTTGGGAAAACAATGAGCGTGGGAGGGGGCCTAGTTGCCCTCCATTTTTTTTGGTCACTTATAAAGAGCACTAGAACTTTTAATTTCTGTTCGAATGAGCCCTCCCACGATATTCTAGGACCACTGGGTCGATACGATCACCCCTGGGAAAAAAAAACAAACAAACAAACAAACAAACAAACAAACAAATAAACACGCATCCGTGATCTTTCTTCTGGCAAAAAATGCAAAAATCCACATTTTTGTAGATAGGAGCTTGAAACCTTTCCAGTAGGGTTCTCTGATATGCTGAATATGATGGTGTGATTTTCATTAAGGTTCTATAACTTTTAGGGGGTCTTTCCCCCTTTTTTGAAAATCAGCCAAATTTTCTCAGGCGCGTAACTTTTGATGGGTAGCACTAAACTTGATGAAAGTTATATATTTGAAATAAGCATTGAAATCTGATTCTTTTGATATATCTATTGGTATCAAAAATATTGGTATCCCGTTTTCTAGAGTTTCGGTTACCATTGAGCCGGGTCGCTCCTTACTTACAGTTCGTTACCACGAACTGTTTGAAAGGCTTGGAAATATAAAAAGGTCTACTACTGAAGTCTCCATGATCAAAAACCCTTCAACTAGTGTTTAAAATCCCCACCCTTAAATACTTCATTTCCTTGTAACCTTTGCAAGTGTAAAGAATGAGCTCTGAAAAAACTACCGAGTACAAATACAAGGCTAATTCGTTAATGGTAGAGGCAAATTTTTTTTTTTTTTCGACACTACCAAAATCATTGCTTCACAGTTTATGCAACCTCTATACACAAAACCAGCTAAAATAAGCTCTTTCGTGACATTTCCCAGTATTTGGTGAATTCTGAAAACAAAAAACTAGCTGTTTATATGAAGACTGGCATAGCTTGAGTTTTTTAGATAATTTAAATTGCACTGAGCTGAGTTTCACAGGGGCCCGGTTAAACGGGGGTTCAGTTGTCCGAAAGTTCAGTTAAATGGGGATGAGTTGCACGGGGGTTGAGTTCCATGTGTGTCCAGTTAAACTGGGGTTCAGTTGCAAATGGTTCAATTACACGGGAGTTCAGTTCAATGGGGTTCAGTTTTACGAGGGTTCAGTTACACGAGGGTTCAGTTGCACCTGGTTCAGATGCACGAGGTTTCAGTTACAGAGGCTCAGTTGCTTTGGATTCAATTACACGAGGGTTCATGTACACGCGCACCACACAAATTGTTTGGATGGCTATCTTATAATTTGTATCTCTTGACATTTTGAATCTCTTTGGTTCAGTTGCACTAGGAATAATTTTTATTAATATCGTGATTTCTCTTTTGTTGTTCATGTTTTAACAAATAAAAACCAAACTTTTAAAAATAAATTTCCTTCGGCTAGTTAAATACTTTCTCTTCCTAAGAGCAACATCCTCTTTTTTAGCTATTTTTTGTGTTTTCAAACTCTTAAAAATAAATTTCGTCATCAGTAAAGCACAAATAACATTCAAGGCTTTTAAAGTTTTTCTGAGAGGGGAACAGAAGATGGTTGGAAGGGTAAACGCGCTGTCGTTTATTTTACGGTTTATTTTTAAGCATTATTAAGTATTGTGATTTTATTTTGTTTTTGTTTTTGTTAGGACTAAAAAAAAGATCGAAAAGAATAATTGCTTTTAGTAAAGGGCAAATTACATTCTTGCCTTAAGAGAATTTTTAGGGGCGGTAATCCTTCTCTTGTTTAAGGTGATTTCTATTCGTTTTGACTTTTTTTTTACCCGTTTTAGGTCTCATTTATTCATGTATATTTAATTTTAAGTCTGATGTTAACATTTTCTTTTAGTTTCTGTTTGTTTCAGGTGTCATTTATCTTTTCAAAGTAATTTCAGTGGTTTTACTTTTCATTTAGTCACTTATGATAATTTCTGTTTGTTTTACTTATTATATGAATTTGTTTCGGCTCATTTTGGGTTTTGGCTTGGCGCTTTACTTTTCTTTCAAAATGTATCTTTCACAAGTGCTATAGAAAAAATCGAAATTAAGAAACGAAGCTGTTTTCTTTCAATGTAACTTTTCAGTGTGGTTCTGTACCCTTTGATTGTTGCAATTCATTTGCGGAAGCAAAAGCTAAAACGAAATAAGATTTAACTAAAATGTTTGTTAAAGTTTTCACTTAAAGCGGCTAATTTTAATGGGAGAGTCAAGAATGAAGAAAAAAAGACTAATCTAGTCTCGGATGGAACCTAATCTCTATATAATGCTGAAATATTGGTAATTTTCGTTATATTTATTCTGAAACTGCATTAACGCATATCGGTCATGCACAATAATAATAAAGATGACATTCAAATAAACAGCACAAATTTCAAGTAATACCTTTTCAATAGAATGAATACAATGAAATCTCTGAAGAAAGTTTAAAATATTTAATTGCTCAATAAAAGCTTTATCTTTGTCAATAAAAACTTGGAACTACACATTTTCTCAATAATATATTTTAATGAACTCGATTTATGCTTAAAACTGCACCAGTCTATTGTATTTTTTTTTTTTTTTGCTTTCTTTTTAGGAATTTCCTGTCCAAGATGATTTTTTAGGCTCTGCTCCAAAAAAGTTCTTTCCTCGAAAGTTGCGTCCCACTGGAAAAGGGGTAAAAATATTATAACAGACTTGGATAATTTCGGAGACCACACTGCCTTTCCATGGCAATAAATAAAAGTTCAAATAGGGATAAAACCCTTTTAATAGACAGTGTTTCACAAACAGTGATTTAAATTCAAAAAAAAAACAAATATTTCGGTCACATATGCAGTGATCGTCATCAGTAGTAAAACTAAACAGTTTAGTTTTACTACTGATGACGGTCACTGTATATGTGACCGAAATATCTGGTATTTTTTGTGAATTTAAATCACTGTTTGTGAAACACTGTTTATTAAAAGGATTTTATCCTATTTGAACTTTTATTTATCCAACAGACTTTTAATATCGGCCTTTGTAAGCTTTGTGGGAAAATGGTAAATGATTAATGAAACTATTCCTGAAACTCTGAGAAACAGGATCAATTTGAGGACCTGAATCAAAAATATGTATCTATTTTGCAAAAATTTTATGTTTATGTGTCAAAAGATGAAGTGTTTTCTTTATTTAGTTTTTTTTAATCTTAAAAAAAGTGTACAGAAACTAGAAAAAGTATATCCAGAAAATATTTCAAAATTCATAGTCTATGAAAATGCTGGCATTTTGAGAGCCGACGCGGTTGCTGAATAAAGCCACTAAAATTAGGTTCCAAACCTAATAAATTTAGTTGTTGGTATACAACAGATAATCATAGGCAGCGCGCTAGCGCTGACTAAGTAAAGAACGATGTGGCCACAATTCGTTTTTTTTTTTTGTCTCCGTACCCGGGCACTTCGTATCGAAAGAGTTGTCGTAGAAACTTCGAAAAGGGCTCATTCGATTGGAAACTGGAGTTGCTAGTGCCATTTTTAATAGTCAAACTGATTGGAGGGCAACTAGCCCCCCCCCCCAACGCCCATCATTCCCCCAAACATATCCACTCAAAATTTTGAGATAGCCACTCTATTCAGCGTAGGCTAGTTGATTTCCAGATAGAAAATATGTTTTTGAGGAGGAAACTCCCCCACAACCCTTAGGGCAAGGGATATAAGTTACGCCCTGGGGGCATATAAAGTTTTTACAGAAGGCTTTGTCGTAGAAACTTCAAAAAAGGCTCATTCGATTGGAAATTCAAAGGTCTAGTGCCCTTTTTAATAGTCAAAAGTGATTGGAAGGCAACTAGCCCCCTCCCCCGCGCCCATCATTCCCCCAAACACATCCAATCAAAATTTATAGCCATTTTGTTCAGCGTAGGCTAGCTCATTTCCAGATGGAAAATATTTTTTTGAGGAGGACACTCCCCCACAACCCTCAGGGCAAGGGTTTAAGTTATGCCCTGGGGGTATATAAGGTTTTTATAGAAGGCATTGTCGTATAAACTTTAAAAAGGGGCTCATTTGATTGGAAATTCAAAGAGCTAGTGCCCTTTTAAATAGTCAAAAGTGATTGGACGTTAACTAGCCCCCCCCCCCCACGCCCATTATTTCCCCAAACACATCCAATCAAAATTTTGAGATAGCCATATTGTTCCCCATAGTTGATGTCCAGATAGAAATATGTTTTTGAGGAGGACACTCCCCCACAACCCTCAAGGCAAGGGTTTTAAGTTATGCCCTGGGGGCATATAAGGTTTTTATAGAAGGCATTGTCTCAGAAACTTCAAAAAAGGCTCATTCGATTGGAAATTCAAAGGCCTAGTGCCCTTTTTAATAGTCGAAAGTGATTGGAGGGCAACTAGCTCCCCCAACGCGCCCATCATTTCCCCAAACACATCCAATCAAAATTTTGAGATAGCCATTTTGTTCAGCTTAGTTGATTTCCAGATAGAAAATATGTTTTTGAGCAGGATGCTCACCCACAGCCCTAAGGGCAAGGGTTTTAAGTTATGCCCTGGGGGCGTATAAGGTTTTCATAGAAGGCGTTGTCGTAGAAACTTCAAAAAAAGCTCATTCGATTGGAGGTTCAAAGGGCTAGTGCCCATTTTAATAGTCGAAAGTGATTGGGGGGCAAATAGCCCCCCCACGCCCATCATTCCCCCAAACACATCCAATAAAAAATTTTGAGATAGCCATTTTGTTCAGCGTAGTTGGTTTCCAGATAGGAAATATGTTTTTGAGGAGGACACTCCCCCACAGCCCTCAGGGCAAGGATTTTAAATTATGCCCTGGGGGCAAATAAGCTTTTTATAGAAGGCGTCGTCATAGAAACTTCAAAAAAGGCTCATTCGATTGAAAATTCAAAGGCCTAGCGCCCTTTTTAATAGTCGAAAATGATTGAAGGGCAAGTAGCCCCCCCCCCCGCCCATCATTCCCCCAAACACATCCAATCAAAATTTTGAGATAGCCATTTTGTTCAGCGATGTTGATTTCCACATAGAAAATATATATTTGAGGAGGATACTCCCCCAGAGCCCTCGGGGCAAGGCTTTTAAGTTATGCCCTTGGGGGCATATAAGGTTTATATAGAAGGTGTTGTCGTAAAAACTTCAAAAAAAGCTCATACGATTGGAGATTCAAAGGGCTAGTGCCCTTTTTAATAGTCGACAGTGATGTGACGGCAACTAGCCCCCCCCCGCACGCCCATCATTCCCCCAAACACATCCAATAAAAATTGTGATATAGCCATTTTGTTCAGCATAGTTGATTTCCAGATAGAAAATATATTTTTGAGGAGGATACTCCCCCACAGCCCTCAGGGTAAGGTTTATCAGTTATTCCCTGGGGACATATAAGGTTTTCATTAAATTCTTTTTCGTAAAAACTTGAAAAAGGGCTTATTCGATCTGAAACGCAAATGGCTAATACCCTTTTTAATGGTCGAAAGTGATAAGTGATATTATTTGTTGTTGTTGTTGTTTAGATCAGGGCACTTCGTACCAAAGGAGTTTTCGTGGGAACTTCGAAAGGGGCTTATTCGATTGAAAATTGAAAGGGCTGATGTCCTTTTTAATAGTCGAAAGTGATTGAAGGGCAACTAATCCCCCTTCTACTCCCACCCTCCCACGCCCACTCTCCCATTTGCCCATTATGTTTAAAAACTAAATGTTGCCTTAAGATTAAATCAAAATGCACTGTGAAATTGCTAACTCCAAATAAGGCATCTAAGCAGTATCCCAAGAACGACTGAGGGTATTATGTTCAAACATTTGGGGCTAAATGTGCTCTTAAAATTTAACCAAATCAAAATAGCATAAGTGTATCCAAGCTAGCAAAGAAAGTAAACATATTTTTTTGCGAATGGTATAAAATTTTCTATTTCTGGTCAACTAGAGGAGGTATGAAACTAAATTGAACACTACTATTTGTGTCCAGATTTTTAAAAGGGTGTATGTTGTTTAAAATTGCTGAAAATTTTTCTCCAGCATACAATTAAAAGGCCAAACTATAAAGTCTTAAAAAATGAAAAGATTTAAAGTATTATTTTCCTGAAAAGACTATGTGAATATGAAACGAACAGAAATTAATTAAAAAAATTTTTTCCACAAAATAAGTTTTTCAAAGAAAAGTAAAAAACTCCATTTAACAAAAAATGAGCAAAAATAAAATCAAATAATCTACCAAGCGTGAAACTACCACAAATCAGCATCGATAAATAAATGAAACCCAAAACGAACAAAAATTACAATAAATAACCGAGTCAAACTCAAAACGAGCAGAAATTAACATAAGTTGGGCGCAAAACCCCTATGCCGTCCCAAGACCAGAACAAAATTTGCACTTTACTGAAAAAAATACAAATGAGTGTGCATTGTCAGTTTAATATGCATATACTGATATTTAGTAATCAAAATGTTAATATTATTTGATTTATTAAATTTATAAAAGTAAAAACACTTATATTTTTTTCAGTAAAGTGCAATTTTTTTTTAGCATCATCAAAACTTAAAACGAACAGAAAATATTACGTGTATGATTGGGTTCACCCCCTAGTCAGTATCTCGCTCTTTAAGCCAAAGATTTTTTAGTACTTTCATAAGAGCTATTTATTCTAAATAACGGCCTTTGTGATTAAGGGATCATTTTTAAACATTTGGAACAAAATTCGAACTTTAGATTAATGAGCGCGGTATTGACTAGTAGACGATCCCTCTAATATACGTATTATAAATATATGAATATAGAAGTTCGTTACGTAAGTTAATTCGTAAGTTACGTATATTTATTACTAGTAAAAACGTTCGTAAATAAAATTAAACAAGTTTCGAGAAAGCCATTTAACCAAATAAAAGTAAAATTAATATGCAAGTTTTGTTATAATTATTCATGTACGGTGAGCCAAAATTAAAACCTGCATCAATTCAAAAACATTCAAAAATTAATTAAAAAAACAAGTTTTTTGTTTAACTGAAAGTAAGGAACGACGTTAAAACTTAAAACGAATAGATATTATTCCGTACATGAAAGGGGCTGTCCCCTCCTCAACGCCTCGCTCTTTACGCTAAAGTTTTACTTTCTCAAAAATCTTATTTTTTAAAACAATAAAAAATTTTAGCGTAAAGAGCGGGGCGATGACGAGGGGACAGCCCTTTCATGTACGGAATAATTTCTGTTCGTTTTAGTTTTAACGTCGTTCCTTACTTTCAGTTTAAAAAAACTTTTTTTTTATTTAATCTCTAACTAGGCTGGTAGCTACCGCTACAACTCTGATAAGTTCTTTATGATAATTAATTATAAAAAACTTTTTAAACAAAATAAGTTTTTCAAAAAAAAGGTAAAAAACTCCAAACCAAAAATGCATAAAAATAGAATCAAATAATCTACCAAGCATACAACCACCACAAATCAGTATCAACACATAAATGAAACCCAAAACAAAAAAAAATTAAAATAAATAACAGAGTCAAACTCAAAACGATCAGAAATTAATATGAGTAAGGTTCTAAAACCCTATGCTTTCTAAAAGCCAGAATTATAATTTGTATCTTACTGAAAAAAATTCCAATGAATTCACTGAAAAAATGTGTATTGTCAGTTTAATATACACCTACTGATATTAATTCCTTAAAACCTTAATTAATTTTTGATTTCTTAAAGTTATAAAAATGAATACATTTAAAAGAGTTTTTTCAGTAAATTACAAATTATATTCTGGCTTTTAGAATGCATAGGGTTTTGAGCCCTACTTATATCAATTTATGCTTGGTTTGAGTTTGACTCTGTTATTTATTTTAATTTTTGCTGGTTTCGGGTTTCATTCATTTCTCTATAATGATTTTTGTTGGTTGTATGCTTGGTAGATTATTTGATTCTATTTTGATTCATTTTTGGTTTAATGGAGTCCCTTACTTTTTTTTAAAACAAAACTTATTTTTTGGAATTTTTTTTTATTAATTTCTGTTTGTTTTATATTGACATAGTCTTATTCAGGGAAAAAGAATGAACCTCTTCTAAAGTTAAACAACCATCCCTTCCATAAAAACTTTAAATACTCCCTGGGCAAAACTTACAAACTTTGCCCCTAATCTCTGCGGTTTGCTCCAACCTCAAAATCCATGTTATATGATATTTAGACTATTTTGAATAGAATGGCTATTTCAATGTTTCTATTAGATGCATTTCAGGACGATACGACGTGCTGTGGGGGGGATAGCTGCCCTCCGGTCACTTTGACTCTTAAAAAGAGCACTAGAGCGTCTGATTACCAATCCAATGAGCCCCCTCCGAAAGTTGTATGACCATACTTTCTATAACAACCTTATATGCCCTCAGGACATAACTTACAACCCTTGTCTTGAGAACTGGGGGGGGGATTTGTTATCCCGAATGACATAATATCTAGACCTTTAAGTACCTT